>NC_092169.1:26375000-26535000 GCF_045791955.1 Oncorhynchus clarkii lewisi | reverse complement strand
GGAGAGAGTGAGAGGGGAGAGAGGAGAGTGGGCGAGAGGAGAGAGAGGAAAGAGGGAGAGGAGAGAGGGAGAGAGGAGAGAGGGAGAGAGGAGAGAGGGAGAGGGAGAGGGGAGAGAGTGAGAGAGGAGAGTGGGCGAGAGGAGAGAGAGGGACAGGGGAGAGGAGGAGAGAGGGAGAGAGGAAAGAGGGAGAGAGGAGCGAGGGAGAGGGGGAGGAAAATAGGAAGTAGAAGTGCACACCCCTCTGACGTCGTCCCTGAATTCCTCTATCCCTGTCTGCTTCGCTCTCTTCATCACTCTGTCCGTCCCTCCGCCTCTCCCACATACTGTTGCCTTCACCTCTTATATTCATCACACTCATCTTCCCATGCAATGGAGCCACTCCCCTCCTTCCCCACCTGTCTTCATTCCTTTCCCTCCTTCCCTAGCCATCTCTGACGTCATCCCTCTCTCATCCCCCTCTCACTCTCTTTCTCCATCTCTCTCCCTCTCCTTTAAACACTTCACTTCCTCCCTGGCCTGTACTCTAGGGTCCTCTGCTAGACTGCCCAAATCCTCTCTGACATCTCATCCCTCTCTCCTGCCTCTCCCCACCTCTCTCCATTTCCTTCTCTCCAACTCTCCTAATATCTCCATCTCCCTCTGGTCTGCATTTTAAGGACCTGCTGTTCTTTTCACACCACTAGGTCACATTTCTAAAATAGCACTCATCTCTTCCTTCCGCTCTCTCCCTCTTGGCCTATCTCTCTCTCTCTCTCTCTCTCTCTCTATCACTCTTTCACTCCTCTCTGCTCTCTCCCTCCCACTACCCATCGCTCATCTGGTAGTACGTGCCAACCTTTTGGGTCGTGGTAGGCCAGGCGAGAGCTGATCTTTAAAGGCTCGCACATATTGCACCGAATGTGTATTTGGTGTACATCGTTCAGCACACTGTCGTTTAGGGACCACCCCCTGACGTCTACTGCTGACATTTTCACCTGATTCTACATGTAAAATCGGTGCGCACTCAGATTGCAAATTACGGCCGGCACTCTGTTCAGATGTTCTAAGTGCTCTCGGCCAGCAAACGCCATTGGTGTATCTTAGCCCTCAGGTGTTTAGGTTCATCGTCCTAGATGTGACCCTATAGAGTGATTTTCTAAGGCCAGAATAGGCGTAGGCCAGTGTGTCACAGAGAGTTGTAAGCACGTCTCAATGTGTTGTGTGTGTGTGTGAGCTTTTTATACCAGTTGGACGTGTGCATTTTGGGTTTCAGGTACAAGTTTGGTAAAAGGTGGTTTTGTGCGGGTGTTTTTTGTCTGTCAGGTACAGAGTTTTTTTTCCAAGTTGTGTGTGTTATGTACCATTGTCTTCAGGCACCGAGGACGTCCGTTTGAATAATGAGTGTAACAGTGATCCAGTCTGTCCTCCTAAATGTCGCTGTGAGTCCAACGTGGTGGACTGCTCCAACCTACGTCTCAATAAGATACCAGAACACATCCCTTCCTCTACCACTGAACTGTAAGAACACACACACAGACATACACACACATCCACACACACATCCACACACACACACACACACACACCTGCCTCCCTGACACTTAACTGCAAGACATCTGGACCACATTAATCACACATTTATGTCAATGGTTTATCTCTGCAAATGTTTGAAACCTTTTCAGGATTCGTCGTTGTGTTTCTGTTTCTTTCTAACCATGTTCTGTTTTCTCCTCTCTCTCTTCCCAGTCGTCTGAACAACAATGATATCAGCACACTGGAGGCTGTAGGAGTCTTCAAGACCCTCTCTCAGCTCAAAAAGATGTCAGTTGTAGTTTATGATGTGCTATGGTAACTTATTTACTTAATCAAAGAAGTTCACTGAACTTATTTTTAATCGCTTTAATTGATTTATTCCCAGTAACCTTAGCAACAATAAGATCACAGAGATCGAAGATGGGGTGTTCGAGGGGGCGGGGTCAGTCAATGAGCTCCACCTCACCGCCAATCAGCTGGACTCTGTCCGCAGTGGAATGTTCAAGGGACTGGAGGGACTACGCATGCTGTGAGTCACACACACACACACACACACACACACACACTGCATACATGCGCCGAAGACCTTACCAGGAAATACTTACTTACAAGCCCTTAACCAACAATGCTGTTTTAAGAAAATAGAGTTACGAAAATACTTACTAAATAAACTAAAGTTAAAAAATGTATTAAAGAAAGTAACACAATAAAATCACAATAACGAGGTTATATACAGGGTGTACCGGTACCGAGTCAATGTTAGTCTGGGGAAAGTGACTGTATGGGAAAGTGACTGTATGGGGAAAGTGACTGTATGGGGAAAGTGACTGTATGGGGAAAGTGACTGTATGGGAAAGTGACTGTATGGGAAAGTGACTGTATGGGGAAAGTGACTGTATGGGGAAAGTGACTGTATGGGAAAGTGACTGTATGGGAAAGTGACTGTATGGGGAAAGTGACTGTATGGGAAAGTGACTGTATGGGGAAAGTGACTGTATGGGAAAGTGACTGTATGGGGAAAGTGACTGTATGGGAAAGTGACTGTATGGGGAAAGTGACTGTATGGGGAAAGTGACTGTATGGGGAAAGTGACTGTATGGGAAAGTGACTGTATGGGTGAAAGTGACTGTATGGGAAAGTGACTGTATGGGGAAAGTGACTGTATGGGAAAGTGACTGTATGGGGAAAGTGACTGTATGGGAAAGTGACTGTATGGGAAAGTGACTGTATGGGGAAAGTGACTGTATGGGAAAGTGACTGTATGGGGAAAGTGACTGTATGGGAAAGTGACTGTATGGGGAAAGTGACTGTATGGGAAAGTGACTGTATGGGGAAAGTGACTGTATGGGAAAGTGACTGTATGGGGAAAGTGACTGTATGGGGAAAGTGACTGTATGGGGAAAGTGACTGTATGGGAAAGTGACTGTATGGGAAAGTGACTGTATGGGAAAGTGACTGTATGGGGAAAGTGACTGTATGGGGAAAGTGACTGTATGGGAAAGTGACTGTATGGGGAAAGTGACTGTATGGGAAAGTGACTGTATGGGGAAAGTGACTGTATGGGAAAGTGACTGTATGGGGAAAGTGACTGTATGGGAAAGTGACTGTATGGGAAAGTGACTGTATGGGAAAGTGACTGTATGGGGAAAGTGACTGTATGGGGAAAGTGACTGTATGGGGAAAGTGACTGTATGGGAAAGTGACTGTATGGGGAAAGTGACTGTATGGGGAAAGTGACTGTATGGGGAAAGTGACTGTATGGGAAAGTGACTGTATGGGGAAAGTGACTGTATGGGAAAGTGACTGTATGGGGAAAGTGACTGTATGGGGAAAGTGACTGTATGGGAAAGTGACTGTATGGGGAAAGTGACTGTATGGGAAAGTGACTGTATGGGAAAGTGACTGTATGGGAAAGTGACTGTATGGGGAAAGTGACTGTATGGGAAAGTGACTGTATGGGGAAAGTGACTGTATGGGGAAAGTGACTGTATGGGGAAAGTGACTGTATGGGAAAGTGACTGTATGGGAAAGTGACTGTATGGGGAAAGTGACTGTATGGGAAAGTGACTGTATGGGGAAAGTGACTGTATGGGAAAGTGACTGTATGGGGAAAGTGACTGTATGGGAAAGTGACTGTATGGGGAAAGTGACTGTATGGGAAAGTGACTGTATGGGGAAAGTGAC
This sequence comes from Oncorhynchus clarkii lewisi, assembly GCF_045791955.1. Classification (NCBI taxonomy): domain Eukaryota; kingdom Metazoa; phylum Chordata; class Actinopteri; order Salmoniformes; family Salmonidae; genus Oncorhynchus; species Oncorhynchus clarkii. The sequence continues at coordinate 26,531,301 of NC_092169.1, read as the reverse complement.
TGTATGGGAAAGTGACTGTATGGGAAAGTGACTGTATGGGGAAAGTGACTGTATGGGGAAAGTGACTGTATGGGAAAGTTACTGTATGGGGAAAGTGACTGTATGGGAAAGTGACTGTATGGGAAAGTGACTGTATGGGGAAAGTGACTGTATGGGAAAGTGACTGTATGGGGAAGTGACTGTATGGGAAAGTGACTGTATGGGAAAGTGACTGTATGGGGAAAGTGACTGTATGGGAAAGTGACTGTATGGGAAAGTGACTGTATGGGGAAAGTGACTGTATGGGGAAAGTGACTGTATGGGGAAAGTGACTGTATGGGAAAGTGACTGTATGGGAAAGTGACTGTATGGGAAAGTGACTGTATGGGGAAAGTGACTGTATGGGAAAGTGACTGTATGGGAAAGTGACTGTATGGGGAAAGTGACTGTATGGGGAAAGTGACTGTATGGGGAAAGTGACTGTATGGGAAAGTGACTGTATGGGAAAGTGACTGTATGGGGAAAGTGACTGTATGGGGAAAGTGACTGTATGGGAAAGTGACTATATGGGGAAAGTGACTGTATGGGAAAGTGACTGTATGGGAAAGTGACTGTATGGGGAAAGTGACTGTATGGGAAAGTGACTGTATGGGAAAGTGACTGTATGGGGAAAGTGACTGTATGGGAAAGTGACTGTATGGGAAAGTGACTGTATGGGGAAAGTGACTGTATGGGAAAGTGACTGTATGGGAAAGTGACTGTATGGGAAAGTGACTGTATGGGAAAGTGACTGTATGGGGAAAGTGACTGTATGGGGAAAGTGACTGTATGGGAAAGTGACTGTATGGGGAAAGTGACTGTATGGGGAAAGTGACTGTATGGGAAAGTGACTGTATGGGGAAAGTGACTGTATGGGGGAAGTGACTGTATGGGAAAGTGACTGTATGGGACAGTGACTGTATGGGGAAAGTGACTGTATGGGGAAAGTGACTGTATGGGAATGTGACTGTATGGGGAAAGTGACTGTATGGGGAAAGTGACTGTATGGGGAAAGTGACTGTATGGGGAAAGTGACTGTATGGGGAAAGTGACTGTATGGGAAAGTGACTGTATGGGGAAAGTGACTGTATGGGAAAGTGACTGTATGGGAAAGTGACTGTATGGGGAAAGTGACTGTATGGGGAAAGTGACTGTATGGGGAAAGTGACTGTATGGGAAAGTGACTGTATGGGAAAGTGACTGTATGGGGAAAGTGACTTCATGGGAAAGTGACTGTATGGGGAAAGTGACTGTATGGGAAAGTAACTGTATGGGAAAGTGACTATATGGGGAAAGTGACTGTATGGGAAAGTGACTGTATGGGGAAAGTGACTGTATGGGAAAGTGACTGTATGGGGAAAGTGACTGTATGGGAAAGTGACTGTATGGGGAAAGTGACTGTATGGGGAAAGTGACTGTATGGGGAAAGTGACTGTATGGGAAAGTGACTGTATGGGGAAAGTGACTGTATGGGGAAAGTGACTGTATGGGAAAGTGACTGTATGGGGAAAGTGACTGTATGGGGAAAGTGACTGTATGGGAAAGTGACTGTATGGGACAGTGACTGTATGGGGAAAGTGACTGTATGGGGAAAGTGACTGTATGGGAAAGTGACTGTATGGGGAAAGTGACTGTATGGGGAAAGTGACTGTATGGGACAGTGACTGTATGGGGAAAGTGACTGTATGGGGAAAGTGACTGTATGGGGAAAGTGACTGTATGGGGAAGTGACTGTATGGGGAAAGTGACTGTATGGGAAAGTGACTGTATGGGGAAAGTGACTGTATGGGGAAAGTGACTGTATGGGGAAAGTGACTGTATGGGGAAAGTGACTGTATGGGAAAGTCTTTATCCTAATGTTTGATATTTATTTATATCACCATATTTCAATACACTTCATATCTATTCACATCACAATGGTATATGACAATTAAGCGGTTCTCTCTATTCCAGAATGTTGAGGAACAACAAGATCAGCTGTATCCATAACAACAGCTTCACTGGCTTGTACAACGTTCGCCTGCTGTCTCTCTATGACAACCAGCTAACTACCATCACCCCTGGAGCCTTCGACACCCTGCAAACACTGTCTACACTGTAAGACACACATGCACACATACACATACACACACGGCGCATTAAAGCATAATTGGTGTAATTATTAAGTCTGGTACTGACTCTCTCCCTCGATCTCTCCATCAGTAACCTCCTTGCTAACTCCTTCAACTGTGACTGTCGTCTGGCCTGGCTTGGTGATTGGCTGAGAAGCAGGAAGATCGTCACGGGCAACCCTCGATGCCAGCGCCCCGCCTTCCTCAAGGAGATCCCACTACAGGACGTGGCAGTGCCTGACTTCCGCTGTGAAGAGGGTGAGTTACGGTCAACACACACACACACACACACACACACACACACACACACACACACACACACACACACACACACACACACACACACACACACACACACACACACACACACACACACACACACACCAGCACACAAGTTTTTTGTTGTTTTGTTGCCATGTACTGTCCCTTTAAGATAAAGGTTGATACCTGTTGATGTTCCCCATTGTGTGGGAGGTAAATGAACTAGCCGGGACTGGACTGATAATACGTTCTGCACCAACATCTCAATCCTCTTTCTTTCAAAGTCAAAAAGTGGTTGAATGGGACTCCAGGTAATCAACTGTCCTTGTAAAAGTATTTTGTTATTTTGTTTACCAACTGATTTCACACTCAGCAGTACCTAGGCTTCTGATCGATGCACCTGACAAACACACACACACACTCAGCAGTACCTAGGCTTCTGATCGATGCACCTGACAAACACACACACACTCAGCAGTACCTAGGCTTCTGATCGATGCACCTGACAAACACACACACACTCAGGAGTACCTAGGCTTCTGATCGATGCACCTGACAAACACACACACACTCAGCAGTACCTAGGCTTCTGATCGATGCACCTGACAAACACACACACACTCAGCAGTACCTAGGCTTCTGATCGATGCACTTGACAAACACACACACACTCAGCAGTACCTAGGCTTCTGATCGATGCACCTGACAAACACACACACACTCAGCAGTACCTAGGCTTCTGATCGATGCACCTGACAAACACACACACACTCAGCAGTACCTAGGCTTCTGATCGATGCACCTGACAAACACACACACACTCAGCAGTACCTAGGCTTCTGATCGATGCACCTGACAAACACACACACACTCAGCAGTACCTAGGCTTCTGATCGATGCACCTGACAAACACACACACACTCAGCAGTACCTAGGCTTCTGATCGATGCACCTGACAAACACACACACACTCAGCAGTACCTAGGCTTCTGATCGATGCACCTGACAAACACACACACACTCAGCAGTACCTAGGCTTCTGATCGATGCACCTGACAAACACACACACACTCAGCAGTACCTAGGCTTCTGATCGATGCACCTGACAAACACACACACACTCAGCAGTACCTAGGCTTCTGATCGATGCACCTGACAAACACACACACACTCAGCAGTACCTAGGCTTCTGATCGATGCACCTGACAAACACACACACACTCAGCAGTACCTAGGCTTCTGATCAATGCACCTGACAAACACACACAAACACACACACACTCAGCAGTACCTAGGCTTCTGATCGATGCACCTGACAAACACACACAAACACACTCAGCAGTACCTAGGCTTCTGATCGATGCACCTGACAAACACACACAAACACACACACACTCAGCAGTACCTAGGCTTCTGATCAATGCACCTGACAAACACACACAAACACACACACGCTCAGCAGTACCTAGGCTTCTGATCGATGCACCTGACAAACACACACAAACACACACACTCTCAGCAGTACCTAGGCTTCTGATCGATGCACCTGACAAACACACACAAACACACACACACTCAGCAGTACCTAGGCCTGTGATCGATGCACCTGACAAACACACACAAACACACACACACTCAGCAGTACCTAGGCCTGTGATCAATGCTGGCTGAGTGGTGGTATTGAGCTGTTGGCTGTATTGACCAGTGAATCTTCTTGCTGCTGAGAATGAATGCTGTCTTTGTCTCACCAGCTTTCCTCTGTTCTCAATTCAATTCAAGGGGCTTTATTGGCATGGGAAACATATGTTAACATTGCCAAAGCAAGTGAGGTAGATAATATACAAAAGTGAAATATACAATTAAAATGAACAGTAAACATTTAACATACAGAAGTTCCAAAATAATAAAGACATTACAAATGTCATTGTATGTATATATACAGTGTTGCAATGATGTACAAATGGTTAAAGTACAATACTGAAAATAAATAAGCATAAATATGGGTTATATTTACAATGGTGTTTGTTCTTCACTGGTTGACTTTTCTTGAGGCAACAGGTCACAAATCTTGCTGCTGTAATGGCACACTGTGGTATTTCAGTAGATATGGGAGTTTTTTAAAATCGAGTTTGTTTTTTCGAATTCTGTGTAATCTGAGGGAAATATGTGTCTTTAATATGGTCATACATTTGGCAGGAGGTTAGGAAGTGCAGCTCAGTTTCCACCTCAATTTGTGGGCAGTGTGCACATAGCCTGTCTTCTCTTGAGAGCAGGTCTGCCTTTCTCAATGGCAAGGCTTTGCTCACTGAGTCTGTACATAGTCAAAGCTTTCCTTAAGTTTGGGTCAGTCACAGTGGACAGGTATTCTGCCACTGTGTACTCTCTGTTTAGGGCCAAATAGCATTCTAGTTTTCTCTGTTTTTTTGTTAATTCTTGTCAAGTAATTATATTTTTGTTTTCTCATGATTTGGTTGAGTTTAATTGTGTTGCTGTCCTGGGGCTCTGTGGGGTGTGTTTGTGTTTGTGAACAGAGCCCCAGGACCAGCTTGCTTAGGGGACTCTTCTTTCTATCTATCATCTCTTTTCCTCTACTCTCTCTATGTATCATCTATTTTCCTCTCTATATGTATCATCTCTATTCCTCTAGTCTATCTATCATCTATTTTCCTCTCTATATGTATAATCTATTTTCCTCTCTATATGTATTATCTATTTTCCCCTCTATATGTATCATCTATTTTCCTCTCTATATGTATCATCTCTATTCCTCTAGTCTATCTATCATCTATTTTCCTCTACTCTCTCTATGTGTCATCTATTTCCCTCTCTATATGTATCATCTATTTTCCTCTCTATATGTATCATCTATTTTCCTCTCTATATGTATCATCTATTTTCCTCTCTATATGTATCATCTATTTTCCCCTCTATATGTATCATCTATTTTCCTCTCTATATGTATCATCTATTTTCCTCTCTATATGTATCATCTATTTTCCTCTCTATATGTATCATCTCTATTCCTCTAGTCTATCTATCATCTATTTTCCTCTCTATATGTATCATCTATTTTCCTCTATTCTATCTATCATATCTATTCCTCTATTCTATCTATCATCTCTATTCCATCTATCATCTCTATTCCTCTATTCTATCTATCATCTCTATTCCTCTATTCTATCTATCATCTCTATTCTTCTATTCTATCTATTCCTCTAGTCTATCATCTCTATTCCTCTATTCTATCTATTCCTCTATTCTATCTATCATCTCTATTCCATCTATCATCTCTATTCCTCTATTCTATCTATCATATTTATTCCTCTAGTCTATCTATCATCTCTATTCCTCTATTCTATCTATTCCTCTATTCTATCTATCATCTCTATTCCATCTATCATCTCTATTCCTCTATTCTATCTATCATATATATTCCTCTAGTCTATCTATCATCTCTATTCCTCTAGTCTATGTATAATCTCTTTTCCTTTACTCTCTCTCTCTATCATTTATTTTCCTCTAGTCTCTCTATCTGTCATCTCTTTTCCTCTCTCTTCGATATCACATTAGTCTGACTAGTGGATGCTCTCCTCTCCACATGTTCTCCTTCTCATCTCTCACTCCTCAGTCTGTAATTATCTTGTGTTCTCTTTCTCTCCTTTAAATGCAGCTATGGTGTTTTTCCCTTCTTTCACTTCATCTGGGTCCATCTCTCAACCCCCTCGCTACTGCCCCTCTTTATTCAATTCAAGGGGCTTTATTGGCATGGGAAACATATGTTAACATATGTAAGCAAGTGAGGTAGATAATATACAAAAGTGAAATAAACAATACAAATTAACAGTAAACATTTAACATACAGACGTTTCAAAAGAATAAAGAAATTACAAATGTCATATTTTGTATATATATACAGTGTTGAAACAATGTACAAATGGTTAATGTACACAAGGGAAAATAAATAAGCATAAATATGGGTTGTATTTACAATGGTGTTTGTTCTTCACTGGTTGACCTTTTCTTGTCTCTTTTGGTGAAAGGTATCTGTCTCTCACTCTGTCTCTCACTCCCTCTCCCCCTCTTTACCTCCCCTTCCCCCACATATCGCTCTTCCACACGCCGCTGTCCCTCTCTTTATCTTTGGTATATGGTATATGTCTCTCCTTATCTCTATCTCCCTCCTTCTCTCCGCCCCTTTCCCACTCATATCTCTCTAGCTGTGTTCCTTGCCCAATCTGTTTTGTTCTTAGACTTTGCTAAATTGTTAGCGATAATTGTGTGTCTCTGTGTTTAAGTGTGTGACTCAAAGCCATTTGAATAATCAAAATCCCCTCCCTCACTGCCGCCTTCTCCCCCCCTTCTCTCTCTCTCTCTCTCCCTCCCTCCCTCCCGCCCTCCCCAGGTGTGGAAGAGACAAGCTGTGTGCCCAGGCCTCAGTGTCCCAGTGAGTGTACTTGTCTGGAGACCGTGGTACGCTGCAGTAACAAACACCTCCGTACATTGCCCAAAGGCATCCCCAGAAACGTCACCGAGCTGTGAGTTCCTCCGCAGAACATCAAACATTTCAATTATAAAATGTTTGTGATAAAATCAGGTTTAACTTTATGGACATGAGCAGATTGTAGCATTGTAGTCAAGACAGAAAGAGAGAGACAGGCATAAAGAGAGAGATAGGCAGAAAGAGAGAGATAGGCAGAAAGAGAGAGATAGACAGAAAGAGAGAGATGGACAGAAAGAGAGAGATAGACAGAAAGAGAGAGATAGGTAGAAAGAGAGAGATAGACAGAAAGGGAGAGATAGGCAGAAAGAGAGAGATAGGCAGAAATAGAGAGATGGACAGAGAGAGATGGACAGAAAGAGAGAGATAGACAGAAAGAGAGGAACATGTTGTAGTTGTTCTCTCAGACATTCCTGTCTGCTCCCAGCGGCCCCCAGGCCTAACACTGATGTCACTCTCTCTATGAGTGGTCCCCAGCAGCAAGAGGACATTTTAATGAGAAAGTTTTGTTGGGATGGGTCTGAACTTTCCTCCACTTCTCCACGGGGTACACACACACACACACACACACACACACACACACACACACACACATTGTCATTGTCGTAGCAGGTGTGACCAGGTGTCCCATGCTTTCATCTGAGAGTGTGCTGCTCCAACACTGTCATTAATGAAACTGCTGTAACCCTTGCACACACACACACACACACAAACACACACACACACACACACACACACACACACACAGTCTTTAACCATCTAACGCTCCACCGTTATTACTCCATGCCCCCACCTCTCAACACTCACACACACTGTCATTACCCCATCACCTTCACCTTCGTGGGGGCCTCTTTGCCCTCAGGGCAACATAGAACAATAGCAGAAGACCTCAATGTTCCAGTAGAGATTTATGTGGGGGGTGGGAGTGTGTCCATGGTAGTTACACTCTTTTCCCTTTGACAGCAGAGGGAGAGGAAGATTGTTAGAGAAGGGTGTGTGTGGAGGCAGGGGAGGGTGGAGAAGATAGGTAGAGAGGGGTGTGGGTGGAGGCAGGGGAGGGGAGGGTGGAGAAGATAGGTAGAGAGGGGTGTGGGTGGAGGAGATAGGTATAGAGGGGTGTGGGTGGAGGAGATAGGTATAGAGGGGTGTGGGTGGAGGCAGGGGAGGGTTGAGGAGATAGGTTTAGGGATGTGTGGGTGGAGGCAGGGTGGAGGAGATAGGTATAGAGGGGTGTGGGTGGAGGCAGGGGAGGGTGGAGGAGATAGGTATAGGGATGTGTGGGTGGAGGCAGGGTGGAGGAGATAGGTGTAGAGGGGTGTGGGTGGAGGGCAGGGGAGGGTGGAGGAGATAGGTGTAGAGGGGTGTGGGTGGAGGCAGGGTGGAGGGGGTGTGGGTGGAGGCAGGGTGGAGGAGATAGGTGTAGAGGGGTGTGGGTGGAGGCAGGGGAGGGTGGAAGAGATAGGTAGAGAGGGGTGTGGGTGGAGGAGATAGGTAGAGAGGGGTGTGGGTGGAGGCAGGGGAGGGTGGAGGAGATAGGTTGAGATGGGTGTGGGTGGATGCAGGGGAGGGTGGAAGAGATAGGTAGAGAGGGGTGTGGGTGGAGGCAGGGGAAGGTGGAGGAGATAGGTATAGAGGGGTGTAGGTGGAGGCAGGGGAGGGTGGAAGAGATAGGTAGAGAGGGGTGTGGGTGGAGGCAGGGTGGAGGAGATAGGTAGAGAGGGGTGTGGGTGGAGGCAGGGTGGAGGAGATAGGTAGAGAGGGGTGTGGGTGAAGGCAGAGGAAAAGAGATAGTTAGAGGGGTGTGGAAGGAGAGCAGGGTGGAAGAGATAGGTAGAGAGGGGTGTGGGTGGAGGCAGGGTGGAGGAGATAGGTAGAGAGGGGTGTGGGTGGAGGAGATAGGTAGAGAGGGGTGTGGGTGGAGGCAGGGTAGAGGAGATAGGTTGAGAGGGGTGTGGGTGGAGGCAGGGTGGAGGAGATAGGTAGAGAGGGGTGTGGGTGGAGGCAGGGTGGAGGAGATAGGTAGAGAGGGGTGTGGGTGGAGGCAGGGTAGAGGAGATAGGTAGAGAGGGGTGTGGGTGGAGGCAGGGTGGAGGAGATAGGTAGAGAGGGATGTGGGTGGAGGAGATAGGTAGAGAGGGGTGTGGGTGGAGGCAGGGTAGAGGAGATAGGTTGAGAGGGGTGTGGGTGGAGGCAGGGTAGAGGAGATAGGTTGAGAGGGGTGTGGGTGGAGGCAGGGTGGAGGAGATAGGTAGAGAGGGGTGTGGGTGGAGGCAGGGTGGAGGAGATAGGTAGAGAGGGGTGTGGGTGGAGGAGTGGTGGGACAGTGTTACTATCTGACAGGGGGTTGTTAGGGTTAGTGGTCTGGCCTTTCTCTCTCTGTGGCTTTAGAAAGCTCTGAATGCTGCCATTTCACACAAGTATTAAATGATGAATGTCTGTCTGTCTCTGCACAGGTATCTAGACGGGAACCAGTTCAGCGTGGTGCCAAAGGAACTGTCTACCTTCAAATACCTCCAGTTAGTGTGAGTGTGTCTTCCTGACCAGCCTTTATATTTACCTGGTGTTATTTGTCAGTGTGTAATTTAACAGTGTGTTCTGTCTCTTCCAGAGACCTGAGTAACAACAAGATCAACTCTCTAACCAACTCTTCATTCTCCAACATGAGTCAGCTCACCACACTGTAAGCACTGATCAGTCCACCTGTCCACTATGAGAGCACTGAACACACAATCACAACTCTCTGCTTTTCCAGGATCTGTTTTAACATGAGGGATTGATGACACGGTATAATCCCTGTTTCTTCTCATTCCAGGATCCTGAGTTACAACTCTCTGCGCTGCATCCCCAGTCTGGCCTTTGGTGGACTACGTTCCCTTCGACTACTGTGAGCACCTTCTCCTATCCCATCTCTGTGTGCATGCCTGTGGGGGGGGGGACTGTGTTTTTGTACGTGTGTCTATGTGTGCATGCCTGTGGGGGGAGGGGGGGGGGGGTGTTGAGAATTGTAGAGTGACTCCAGTGAAGCTGTTCTGGACACTATAAACAGCTAGGTCATCTCAGAAGACACACACCACCCAGCCCAGTCCAGCCCAGTCCAGCCCTAACACCTCTTATCCTACAAACATCCATATTCAAGTCTTGTCCTGTACTTTCTACACGGTAGTGAAAGACGGTTGAGGAGGTTTTGGTGATCAGGCTGCAAAAAAACGTTCAACTTGTTTGTAAAATAATTTTTTCATTTTGTTTTTTGTGGGTTATTGTCTATGTGTAGTTGCATGTCAGCACTCGGTTTATCATAGCTTCACGTTAGTTTGTTTAGTGTTCTTCGTTGAATGAATGAATAATGTATTCTTATCCCGCTGCGCCTTGGTCTCCTCATGACGACGTGACACTAGCTAGCCATCGGTTACACCAGCCTCATCTCGGGAGTTGATAGGCTTGAAGTCATAAACAGCTCAATGCTTGAAACTCAGCGACGAGCCGCTGGCAAAACGCACGAAAGGGCTGTTTGAATGAATGCTTACGAGCCTGCTGTTGCCTACCACCGCTCAGTCAGAATGCTCTATCAAATCATAGACTTAATTATAACATAACAACACACAGAAATACGAGCCTTAGGTCATTAATATGGTCGAATCCGGAAACTATCATCTCGAAAACAAGACTTTTATTCTTTCAGTGAAATACGGAACCGTTCCGTTCTGCATATACACTGACTCTGCGTGCAATGAACGCAAGAGAAGTGACACAATTTCACCTGGTTAATATTGCCTGCTAACCTGGATTTCTTTTAGCAAAATATGCAGGTTTAAAAATATATACTTCTGCGTATTGATTTTAAGAAAGGCATTGGTGTTTACAGTTAGGTATAGTCGTGCAACGATTGTGCTTTTTTTCGCAAATGCGCTTTTATTAAATCATCCCCCGTTTGGCGAAGTTGGCTGTCTTTGTTAGGAAGAAATAGTCTTCACAGAGTTTGCAACGTGCCAGGTTAGCAGGCAATATTAACTAAATATGCAGGTTTAAAAATATATACTTGTGTATTGATTTTAAGAAAGGCATTGATGTTTATGGTTAGGTACACATTGGAGCAACGCCAGTCCTTTTTCACGAATACGCACCGCATCGATTTAGTGCAACGCAGGACATGCTAGATAAACTAGTAATATCATCAACCATGTGTAGTTATAACTAGTGATTATGATTGATTGATTGTTTTTTATAAGATAAGTTTAATGCTAGCTAGCAACTTACTGTGGCTTCTTACTGCATTCGCGTAACAGGCAGTCCCCTTGTGGAGTGCAATGTAATCAGGTGGTTAGCGTGTTGGACTAGTTAACTGTAAGGTTGCAAGATTGAATCCCCCGAGCTGACAAGGTAAAAATCTGTCCTTCTGCCCCTGAACGAGGCAGTTAACCCACCGTTCCTAGGCCGTCATTGAAAATAAGAATGTGTTCTTAACTGACTTGCCTAGTTAAATAAAGATTAAATAAAGGTGTAAAAAAAAACGGCCAAATCAGCGTCCCAAAATACCGATTTCCGATTGTTATGAAAACTTTAAATCGGCCCTAATTAATCGGCCATTACGATTAATCGGTCGACCTCTAATTACTAATACATGATGTTTCACTAATGGTAGTAAACTTTGGATCAGCGCGTCTGCAAACATTTTGCCTAAGTGACTGTACATGGAATGGACTGAGGGATGATGCAAGTCTGCTCTGCTGCCAACGATACAGTCACTCCTTTACTCCAACTGTAATTGAAACAGCAACGTTATGGGAGAGAGAGACAAAGGAGAGACCTAGCCAAAATATGTCTGGCCCGATGGATAGAGGGAGAGAAGTGAGGGAGGGAGAGAGAGATGTGGGGAGAGATGGGAAACAGTGAAGCCTAGGCCAAGTTGTCACTGTTCCTCTCTATCAATTTGGGGAAACTAAAAAGCCATCTGCTGTGTACAACGGCTCAATGGAGAGAGAGAGAGAGCGAGAGAGAGAGAGAGAGTGTCAGCCAGAGACAGATGGAGAGGTTCGTATTATGGGCTGTATGCAATGGAGTGTGTGAGCTTGAATCTTATTTACAACACGAGACTTAGCCCTGTTAGCCCTTTTAGCTAAAGCTAACGCAAGTCTTCAAGCCTCAAGTCAAGGTTACTTATCAGGGAGCCAACACAAGTCTTCAAGCCTCAAGTCAAGGTTACTTATCAGGGAGCTAACACTAGTCTTCAAGCCTCAAGTCAAGGTTACATATCAGGGAGCTAACACAAGTCTTCAAGCCTCAAGTCAAGGTTACATATCAGGGAGCTAACACAAGTCTTCAAGCCTCAAGTCAAGGTTACATATCAGGGAGCTAACACAAGTCTTCAAGCCTCAAGTCAAGGTTGCATATCAGGGAGCCAACACAAGTCTTCAAGCCTCAAGTCAAGGTTACATATCAGGGAGCTAACACAAGTCTTCAAGCCTCAAGTCAAGGTTACTTATCAGGGAGCTAACACAAGTCTTCAAGCCTCAAGTCAAGGTTACTTATCAGGGAGCTAACACAAGTCTTCAAGCCTCAAGTCAAGGTTACATATCAGGGAGCTAACACAAGTCTTCAAGCCTCAAGTCAAGGTTACATATCAGGGAGCTAACACAAGTCTTCAAGCCTCAAGTCAAGGTTACTTATCATGCAAATGCAGTTCAGCAGCAGACTTGTCAGACTTCCAAGTGTTTTACCAGGCAGTCTTTCACTGCTTACAACAAAGAACTACACAAAGCTGCTTTTTACTGCAAAATAAGAGTCAGCCTCCATGATCATTAGGAAACACAAAGCCTTGGTCCTGTTTTTACCAGCAGAATCAGGGTGCAGCTGAATGATCATTAGTTCATACTGTATTTCAGCTCCCAGCCGCTGGCTTTGATCTTAATGAAGCTATATGACCGTGACTCCTGGTACATTTCACTCACGCGCCATATAAGTCTGCTTCATTTGTAACTTATACCCTATGTCAGTATGCAGACACCCCCTCACACACACGTGAACACACACACTCCTCCTCTCTGTCTAGGACCACCCTATTGTCTCAGTTGAACAGGAGTCAGAAATGAAACAGAAAACTTTGATGTCTTTACTGCTGGTCTGATCAATCAAATCCCTCCTATAAAATGTCAATTGGTACCTGGCTCTTTCTTTTCTGAAAGGGAGGAGGGATAGAGAGGCTGAGACAGAAAGTGTCTCAGGCCAGACGCTTAATAGTTTTAACTGTAAGACTCTAAAAGGGGTTCAGAGTTCAAAGTTGGCAGGTTTTAGTGTCCCCTTCACAGAAAGCACACTGAGGTGCCAAAAGTTTCATTATAACAAACACACACACACACACACACACACACACACACACACACACACACACACACACACACACACACACACACACACACCCCCTTCAGCTTTACAGACTAGTAAAGGCATTTAGGAATCATTAGTGCACACAGCTTCAAACAGGCTAAGGGTCTGGGTCTGGCATGGATGTGGTTTGGGGTGTGTGTGTGTGTGTGTGTGTGTGTGTGTGCGTGCGTGAATGTGTGTGTGTGCGTATATGCGTGTGTATGCGTGTGTGCCTGTGTATGATGTTTATTGTGGTTTTGGATAAGGATTAATAAGCTGCTAATTGGCCTGCTGGGTATTGTGTGTGTGTGTGTGTGTGTGTGTGTGTGTGTGTGTGTGTGTGTGTGTGTGTGTGTGTGTGTGTGTGTGTGTGTGTGTGTGTGTGTGTGTGTGTGTGTGTGTGTGTGTGTGTGTGTGTGTGTGTGTGTGTGCGTGTGTGTATTGGGTATTAGGTATTAGGTGTAAAGGGAGTGTGTCAAGACAGCGCCAGGGTGTGGCCAAGAAGTGTGGGGTGAGAAAGAGAAATTGAGAGAAAAAGAAAGAGAGATTTCAGAACTGAGGTAAAGGAAGAGACATGAAAAAGGGAGGCCAGGAGAGCAGTGTGCCGGTGTGTTAGTAAAGATCATGTTTCTGTATCAGACTCCCTGGCTCCTCTCATCTCTCTCTATCTCTCTGAGACAGTGCTACTGGCCAACTGCCCACTGCAAATCCTTCTCCTACCCATACCCTCACCCCTAACCCCCTGCCTTGGTAAGGGGTATTCAGTCAGCCGGGGCTATAGCATATGAGGGTTAGAGTGGATACATTAAAGGAGTGTACAGAGCTAAATAGGGGTTAGTACAGTACATGTTCTATCTTAATTTGACCATGTTTCTCACAACAGGAAAATAATCCTATAGAAACAGGAAATGTGAATTATTATGTGGATTATAATTAATGAACACTTTTGTAGGGGTTGATACATTTTTGGGATACATCAAGTCTGCCACTTTAAAGTGGAAATTACAAACATTAGAAATCTTTTAAAAACTAGAATACCTAACAATTTGTATTTTATGCCGTGCAGGAAATTGTGCTTCAACAAGAGTGATCAAATTAAGATAGTACATCTGTACTGAACAGGAAGGTATAGTAATAGTTTGGTCAGTAGCCAAGGGTATTAGAAGTAGGTATCTGGGCTTCAGCCAAAGAGACTGAGACTGTTGCTAATGTCCTGACAAAATAGTACAGCCATATTATTTTACTGCCATTAAAGCCCTGTGTTTACTGCCATTAAGCCTAGTGTGTGTGTGTGTGTGTGTGTGTGTGTGTGTGTGTGTGTGTGTGTGTGTGTGTGTGTGTGTGTGTGTGTGTGTGTGTGTGTGTGTGTGTGTGTGTGTGTGTGTGTGTGTGTGTGTGTGTGTGCTTTGTTTTTACACTGCTGCTACTCGCTGTTTATTATCTATGCATAGTCACTTTACAAATTACGCCGACTAAATTACCTCGCACATACCTCCTGTATATAGCCTCGTTATTGTTATGCCATTTTCTTGAGTCACTTTTTGATTTGATTCGATTTTTTTACTTTAGTTTATTTTGTAAATATTTTCTTAACTCTATTTCTTGAACTGCATTGTTGGTTAAGGGCTTGTACATTTGCATTTCACTGTAAGGTCTACTACACCTGTTGTATTCGGCATATGTGACAAATCAAATTTGATTTGATATCTATCGGTTAGCGCAGTGGCTCGTCACCCAATCATTGAAGGACGAGGAAGGAAGCAGCCCTGGCACTGGGACTCTGACAGACCCCTTCTCCCCCTCACCCCACCCCCACTCCAGCCAGCAAATCAAAATCAAATCAAAGTTTATTGGGCGAGTACATAGATTTGCAGATGTTATCGCAGGTGCAGCGAAATGCTATTACTGCACTGTTTCTAACAGTAATACCTAACAATACAAATAAATAGAAATAGAAGTTATATAGGATGAGCCATGACTAGAATACATTATATATCCTGAGTGTACAAAACATTAAGAACACCTGTTCTTTCCATGACATAGACTGACCAGATGAATCCAGGTGAATGCTATGATCCCTTATTGATGTCACTTGTTAATTCCACTTCAACTCAATATTAGGAAGCTATTCTTAATGTTTTGTGCACTCAGTGTACATATAAAGTGGGTAAAACATTATTAAAGTGACAAGTGTTCAACTCTATGTACATAGGGCAGCAGTCTCTCAGGTGCAGGGTGAGTACCGGGTGGTAGCCGGCTACAACAGTCACTAAGAACTGTTCAGAAGTCCTAACTCCCCCTTCGCTCACTCACAGACCCCCCTCATCGACCCTCATTGCCCCCCTTTAGCTGTCAGAACCCTACCACCCTGTCTGGTAATCTCAGCCTAGGCACTCTGCTCAGTACTCAGTTCAGTAACCCAACACCAGCCACTCTGGATTCCACTGCAGCCCTATGTCTGTCTCTGCCAGCCAGCCCTGAGCCCCACATAGCAGACATAGAGCCAACCTTTCCCCTGCCCAGACCTGCTGCAGAGAAACAGACAGTAAAGCTGCAGTCATTAGAGAGAGAAGTGTAGCTAACCGATTCACACGGGAGCTCTCTCCATGCACTCCTCTTTCCCTGTAGACCTCAGGGTCTCTGCAACTGTAATTCTAACATAACAACCCTGCATTGTCTGACTACAGAAACTTCTGAACAAATCTCGACACAGTCGACTTTATCAAAATGTGATCTGACATTTAGGCTGTTTGAACAGAACGGTGTGAGCAGATCTAGATGATCATTGTTGAATCTTAATCACCTCCCACTCTGTCTGTCGTTTCTAAGGTCTCTCCATGGCAACGAGATCTCCGAGCTTCCTGACGGCATCTTCAGTGACGTGGCCTCTCTGTCTCACCTGTGAGTACACACACGCACCGGAGCATGCCCAATACACTCAAACAGACACACATGCATACACCTTTCACACACACGAAGAAGTACACACACAAATATTCATCTGGGCTGGTAGTGTGTGTGTCAGGGGGATGGTGGCTAACAGTAGTCCGTCACTAGAGCTGTTTGGTGGGCTTTACATCCGCTGAACTCCCCTGGTCAGCCACAGAGCTGCGGTGATGCTACACACCCCTCCACTGTGACGTCACCGAAACAAACACACACCGTGTAGGTTTCATAACATTCTTCGCAGTCTGTGGGCTTTGTAGGGAGGTGTGTGTGTGTGTGTGTGTGTGTGTGTGTGTGTCTAGCATCTTTCCCGTTTTCATCAGTCCATGTCTCATGCTAATTCTTGTGTAGATCCAGCTGTGTGTGTGTGTGTGTGTGTGTGTGTGTGTGTGTGTGTGTGTGTGTGTGTGTGTGTGTGTGTGTGTGTGTGTGTGTGTGTGTGTGTGTGTGTGTGTGTGTGTGTGTGTGTGTGTGTGTGTGTGTGGTAGCATTCGTGTCCATCAGCATGTTTGTGTGTGGTTGTACGTAACTTTGGGAGGTTGAAGCAGGTCTTTACTCCCAGTGGGGTCCAGGTTGTCTGTCATGTCAAAGCCATCAGCTGTAAATCAATAGGTCTATCCATGTCAGGAGCACAGAGGGCAAGGGAGGAGAGAGGGATGGAGAAGAAGAGAGAGGGATGGAGAAGAAGAGAGAGGGATGGAGAAGAAGAGAGAGGGATGGAGAAGAAGAGAGAGGGATGGGAGAAGAGGAAATAAGACGACAGAAGAGAGTGCTGTGAAGAGAAGGAGAGAGGAATGGGAGGGGTATACAAGGGAGGATAAGAAGAAGAAAGGGTAGAGAGAGGAGAGATATTGCAGGGAGGTAAAGAGAGAAAGATCTAGAGAAGCTTGTGGGGGTTCCTTGTCTTTGTCTATCATTGATTCACAGTCAAGTGCCTTTCATGTTAGCAGATGTCAGATATCAGCTATTGGACTGGCTTGAAACACGAGCCTGTGGTTCTGGGTAATGGAGCAGCATCGATCAGGCAGTGTGTGTGATTGTGCGTCACTGTGCCTGCATGCATGTTTTTTCACAGCATTGATTCAGAAGTAGCCATGACTAGTTGTGTTAAGTTCCCTTTTAGCAACTCAATAACTCCCCATTTGTCTACACTTTGTATCAACAATTCAACGACATTTGTTCTCCTTTCTCTACTTTCAAATGCCCCCCGCCCCCCCAAGTATGTCAAATAACTTATCCAGCAGTAATGTAATCAGAGATAGCGTTCTGCAAACCTTTCAAGAAGCAGAGGCATAGCTTGTTGGTCCTTTCTAGAAGAGAGAGACTAAGGGGAATTTTCTGACCAGCCTGATTGACAGCCTGAATAGCCAACATCTGACCTTTTCCCGTAACTAACCCTAACCTTAACATCTATAACCGACCTTCACCTTACCCTAACCGTAACCTAACCCCTAACTTTAACCCTAAACCTAAGCATACCCTTAACCTAATTTTAACCAATTTGAAAATTAAGTATGGTTTCTTTTTCTAGTACTGTGCCTTAACAGTTGAGAATGTAGTTCTCTGTGTTATCTGAAGGACAGGAGAGACACCTGCTGGTCAGATAGTGCCACTACATCTAGTGAACCTCAGCCTTCATGAGACTCTGAGACTCATCCTTATTTCTGCCATGTTTAATTGATTGATTAATTCCTCAAGGTGATTGATACCAACCCTCTGACTGTCCCTGACCCTTAACCTCTGACCCCTTTATCTCAGGGCAATTGGTGCTAACCCTCTGTACTGTGACTGCCGTCTACGGTGGCTGTCTGATTGGGTGAAGACGGGATACAAGGAGCCTGGCATCGCCCGCTGTGCCGGACCGACGGGCATGGAGGGCAAGCTGCTGCTCACCACCCCTGCCAAGAAGTTTGAGTGCCACGGTGAGATGGATTCATTCATTTTGTTTAATAGGGAACCAGAGGTGCGGTTAGCTGTTAGCTGTTAGCTGTTCTCTCAAAAATCTAGCATCTTTCCCATTTTCACCAGTCCATGTCTAATTCTTGTGTAGATCCAGCTGTACTGTATACTTCAAAACGAAATGAACTGGAAAGGTAAGCATCATGCAAAGTAATACAATGTGTGTGTGTAGGTGAGGTGGACAGTGGCGTCCTGGCCAAGTGTAGCCCGTGCCTGTCCAGTCCGTGTGTCAACCAGGGGATCTGTCACAGTGATCTGGTGGAGATTTACAGGTGCAGCTGTCCTCCTGGATTCAAGGTGAGATGTCACATGTCACATGTCACACTTTTACCTACAGGCTGGGCATGCTTCTGTTCCAGCCCCCCGCTAACACTTACTTATCGTCTTTGTGGCTGTGGATGTTTGGGACTACTTTTAAAGCTTGTTTTCAGGATGTGCAGGATTTTATTCCAGCCCGGATTTAACACACCTGACTCAATTCATGAAAATTCATTAACTTGAAATACATTGACAGACATTCACTTGACGCGTGTAATCAGTTTGTTCACAGATACTGTCGCTCTCTGTGAGCATAGTTGGTTGGTGACCATCGCTCTTTTCTGTTTGTCTGCAGGGTAGGAACTGTGAGACTGCTCTGAACGTCTGTGTCAGTAACCCCTGTGCCAATGGGGGCACCTGCCAACTAAACAAGGAGGAGGAGGCATACAGCTGTGCCTGTCCCCTTGGATTCGAAGGTCCTACCTGCCAGACCAACATGGATGACTGTGAAGATAACGACTGTGAAAACGGAGCTAACTGTGTAGATGGTGTCAACAACTATACCTGCCTCTGTCCTCCTTACTACACCGGTAACACATTTACATATTCCACTAGACCAGCCTATCACAGTTGAGTGGGCCTATTATGGTTCACTTTTCCATCCTTTGCTATGTAAATGTAATGTATCTCTCTCTCTCTCCAGGGGAGATGTGTGAGGAGATGGAGGATGTGTGTGCTCCAGGTGTCAGTCCGTGTCAACACCAGTCTACCTGTCTCATCAGCTCTACTGGACCTCAGTGAGTACACAGTGTGTGAGTGTGTGTGTGTGTGTGTGTGTGTGTGTGTGTGTGTGTGTGTGTGTGTGTGTGTGTGTGTGTGTGTGTGTGTGTGTGTGTGTGTGTGTGTGTGTGTGTGTGTGTGTGTGACTTGAAGATGTTGGTTCCCAGACTTAGGCTTTAGCTCAGTGGGCTAACGTTAACGCTAACATTTGTGTGTGTGTGTTGCAGGTGTGTGTGTTCTCCGGGCTACGTTGGTGATGACTGCAGTGTGGACTATGATGACTGTGAGGAGAATCGCTGTCAGAACGGAGCTCAGTGTGTCGACCAACTCAACGCATACTCCTGCTCCTGCCCCGACGGCTACAGGTGAGCTACTCAAACACCTTAGAACTCACACACCTTAAAACTCACACACACCTTAGAACTCACACACCTTAAAACTCACACACACCTTAGAACTCACACACACCTTAGAACTCACACACACCTTAGAACTCGCACACCTTAGACCTCACACACCTTAGAACTCACACACCTTAGAACTCACACACACCTTAGAACTCACACACACCTTAGAACTCACACACCTTAGACCTCACACACACCTTAGAACTCACACACCTTAGAACTCACATACCTTAGAACTCACACCCAACTTAGAACTCACACACACCTTAGAACTCACACACCTTAGAACTCACACACCTTAGAACTCACACACACCTTAGAACTCACACACACCTTAGAACTCACACACACCTTAGAACTCACACACAACGTAGAACTCACACACACCTTAGAACTCACACACACCTTAGAAATCACACACACCTTAGAACTGACACATCTTAGAACTCACACACCTTAGAACTCACACACACCTTAGAACTCACTAACTTGGAACTCACACACCTTAGAACTCACAGACACCTTAGAACTCACATACACCTTAGAACTCACTAACTTGGAACTCACACACCTTAGAACTCACACACCTTAGAACTCACACACACCTTAGAACTCACACACACCTTAGAACTCACACACAACTTAGAACTCACACACAACTTAGAACTCTCACACACCTTAGAACTCACACACACCTTAGAACTCACACACCTTAGAACTCACACACACCTTAGAACTCACACATACCTTAGAACTCACACACCTTAGAACTCACACACACCTTAGAACTCACACACAACGTAGAACTCATACACACCTTAGAACTCACACACAAAGTAGAACTCATACAGACCTTAGAACTCACACACAACTTAGAACTCACACACAACTTAGAACTCACACACCTTAGAACTCACACACAACTTAGAACTCACACACAACTTAGAACTCACACACAACTTAGGACTCACACACAACTTAGAACTCACACAGAACTTAGAACTCACACACCTTAGAACTCACTCACACCTTAGAACTCACTCACACCTTAGAACTCACACACCTTAGAACTCACACACAACTTAGAACTCACACACATTAGAACTCACTCACACCTTAGAACTCACACACCTTAGAACTCACACACCTTAGAACTCACACACAACTTAGAACTCATACACACCTTAGAACTCACACACACCTTAGAACTCACACACAACTTAGAACTCACACACACCTTAGAACTCACACACCTTAGAACTCACACACAACTTAGAACTCACACACACCTTAGAACTCACACACACCTTAGAACTCACACACAACTTAGAACTCAGACACACCTTAGAACTCACACACACCTTAGAACTCACACACAACTTAGAACTCACACACACCTTAGAACTCACACACCTTAGAACTCACACACACCTTAGAACTCACACACACCTTAGAACTCACACACACCTTAGAACTCACACACAACTTAGAACTCACACACACCTTAGAACTCACACACCTTAGAACTCACACACCTTAGAACTCACACACAACTTAGAACTCTCACACACCTTAGAATTCACTTACACCTTAGAACTCACACACCTTAGAACTCACACACCTTAGAACTCACACACAACTTAGAACTCACACAAACCTTAGAACTCACACACACCTTAGAACTCACACACAACTTAGAACTCACACACACCTTAGAACTCACACACCTTAGAACTCACACACCTTAGAACTCACACACAACTTAGAACTCACACACAACTTAGAACTCACACACCTTAGAACTCACACACAACTTAGAACTCACACACACCTTAGAACTCACACACAACTTAGAACTCACACACACCTTAGAACTCACACACCTTAGAACTCACACACCTTAGAACTCACACACAACTTAGAACTCACACACACCTTAGAACTCACACACAACTTAGACCTCACACACAACTTAGAAATCACACACAACTTAGGACTCACACACAACTTAGAACTCACACAGAACTTAGAACTTAGAACTCACACACCTTAGAATTCACTCACACCTTAGAACTCACACACCTTAGAACTCACACACCTTAGAGCTGTCAGTTCTAAGGTGTGTGAGTTC
Organism: Oncorhynchus clarkii lewisi; assembly: GCF_045791955.1. NCBI lineage: Eukaryota > Metazoa > Chordata > Actinopteri > Salmoniformes > Salmonidae > Oncorhynchus > Oncorhynchus clarkii. The sequence continues at coordinate 26,509,572 of NC_092169.1, read as the reverse complement.
CAAGTTGTGTGTGATTTCTAAGGTGTGTGTGAGTTCTAAGGTGTGTGTGAGTTCTATGTTGTGTGTGAGTTCTAAGGTGTGTGTGAGTTCTAAGGTGTGTGTGAGTTCTAAGGTGTGTGTGAGTTCTAAGGTGTGTGAGTTCTAAGGTGTGTGTGAGTTCTAAGTTGTGTGTGAGTTCTAAGGTGTGTGAGTTCTAAGGTGTGTGAGTTCTAAGATGTGTGAGTTCTAAGGTGTGTGAGTTCTAAGGTGTGTGAGTTCTAAGGTGTGTGAGTTCTAAGGTGTGTGAGTTCTAAGGTGTGAGTGAGTTCTAAGGTGTGTGAGTTCTAAGTTCTGTGTGAGTTCTAAGTTGTGTGTGAGTCCTAGGTTGTGTGTGAGTTCTAAGTTGTGTGTGAGTTCTAAGTTGTGTGTGAGTTCTATGTCGTGTGTGAGTTCTAAGGTGTGTGTGAGTACTAAGTTGTGTGTGAGTTCTAAGGTGTGTGAGTTCTAAGGTATGTGTGAGTTCTAAGGTGTGTGTGAGTTCTAATGTGTGAGTGAGTTCTAAGGTGTGTGAGTTCTAAGTTCTGTGTGAGTTCTAAGTTGTGTGTGAGTTCTAAGATGTGTCAGTTCTAAGGTGTGTGAGTTCCAAGTTGTGTGTGATTTCTAAGGTGTGTGTGAGTTCTAAGGTGTGTGTGAGTTCTAAGGTGTGTGTGTGAGTTCTAAGGTGTGTGTGAGTTCTAAGGTGTGTGTGAGTTCTAAGGTGTGTGAGTTCTAATGTGTGTGAGTTCTAAGTTGTGTGTGAGTTCTAAGTTGTGTGTGAGTTCTAAGGTGTGTGTGAGTTCTAAGTTGTGTGTGAGTTCTAAGGTGTGTGAGTTCTAAGGTGTGTGTGAGTTCTAAGTTGTGTGTGAGTTCTAAGGTGTGTGAGTTCTAAGGTGTGTGAGTTCTAAGATGTGTGAGTTCTAAGGTGTGTGAGTTCTAAGGTGTGTGAGTTCTAAGGTGTGTGAGTTCTAAGGTGTGTGAGTTCTAAGGTGTGAGTGAGTTCTAAGGTGTGTGAGTTCTAAGTTCTGTGTGAGTTCTAAGTTGTGTGTGAGTCCTAGGTTGTGTGTGAGTTCTAAGGTGTGTGTGAGTTCTAAGGTTTGTGTGAGTTCTAAGTTGTGTGTGAGTTCTAAGGTGTGTGAGTTCTAAGGTGTGTGATGTGAGTTCTAAGGTGTGAGTGAAGTCTAAGGTGTGTGAGAGTTCTAAGTTGTGTGTGAGTTCTAAGGTGTGTGAGTTCTAAGTTCTGTGTGAGTTCTAAGGTGTGAGTGATATCTAAGGTGTGTGAGAGTTCTAAGTTGTGTGTGAGTTCTAAGGTGTCTGAGTTCTAAGGTGTGTGAGTTCTAAGATGTGTGTGAGTTCTAAGTTGTGTGTGAGTTCTAAGGTGTGTGTGAGTTCTAAGGTGTGTGTGAGTTCTAAGTTGTGTGTGAGTTCTAAGGTGTGTGTGAGTTCTAAGTTGTGTGTGAGTTCTAAGGTGTGTGTGAGTTCTAAGGTGTGTGTGAGTTCTAAGTTGTGTGTGAGTTCTAAGTTGTGTGTGAGTTCTAAGTTCTGTGTGAGTTCTAAGTTGTGTGTGAGCTCTAAGGTGTGTGTGAGTTCTAAGTTGTGTGTGAGTTCTAAGGTGTGTGTGAGTTCTAAGGTGTGTGTGAGTTCTAAGTTGTGTGTGAGTTCTAAGGTGTGTGAGTTCTAAGGTGTGTGATGTGAGTTCTAAGGTGTGTGTGAGTTCTAAGTTGTGTGTGAGTTCTAAGGTGTGTGTGAGTTCTAAGGTGTGTGTGAGTTCTAAGTTGTGTGTGAGTTCTAAGGTGTGTGAGTTCTAAGGTGTGTGTGAGTTCTAAGTTGTGTGTGAGTTCTAAGGTGTGTGTGAGTTCTTAGGTGTGTGTGAGTTCTAAGTTGTGTGTGAGTTCTAAGGTGTGTGAGTTCTAAGGTGTGTGAGTTCTAAGTTGTGTGTGAGTTCTAAGTTGTGTGTGAGTTCTAAGTTGTGTGTGAGTTCTAAGGTGTGTGTGAGTTCTAAGTTGTGTGTGAGTTCTAAGTTGTGTGTGAGTTCTAAGGTGTGTGTGAGTTCTAAGGTGTGTGTGAGCTCTAAGTTGTGTGTGAGTTCTAAGGTGTGTGAGTTCTAAGGTGTGTGAGTTCTAAGATGTGTGAGTTCTAAGGTGTGAGTGAGTTCTAAGGTGTGTGAGTTCTAAGTTCTGTGTGAGTTCTAAGTTGTGTGTGAGTCCTAGGTTGTGTGTAAGTTCTAAGTTGTGTGTGAGTTCTAAGTTGTGTGTGAGTTCTATGTCGTGTGTGAGTTCTAAGGTGTGTGTGAGTACTAAGTTGTGTGTGAGTTCTAAGGTGTGTGAGTTCTAAGGTATGTGTGAGTTCTAAGGTGTGTGTGAGTTCTAATGTGTGAGTGAGTTCTAAGGTGTGTGAGTTCTAAGTTCTGTGTGAGTTCTAAGTTGTGTGTGAGTTCTAAGATGTGTCAGTTCTAAGGTGTGTGAGTTCCAAGTTGTGTGTGATTTCTAAGGTGTGTGTGAGTTCTAAGGTGTGTGTGAGTTCTATGTTGTGTGTGAGTTCTAAGGTGTGTGTGAGTTCTAAGGTGTGTGTGAGTTCTAAGGTGTGTGTGTGAGTTCTAAGGTGTGTGTGAGTTCTAAGGTGTGTGTGAGTTCTAAGGTGTGTGAGTTCTAAGGTGTGTGAGTTCTAAGGTGTGTGTGAGTTCTAAGTTGTGTGTGAGTTCTAAGGTGTGTGTGAGTTCTAAGGTGTGTGTGAGTTCTAAGTTGTGTGTGAGTTCTAAGGTGTGTGAGTTCTAAGGTGTGTGTGAGTTCTAAGTTGTGTGTGAGTTCTAAGGTGTGTGTGAGTTCTAAGTTGTGTGTGAGTTCTAAGGTGTGTGAGTTCTAAGTTGTGTGTGAGTTCTAAGTTGTGTGTGAGTTCTAAGGTGTGTGAGTTCTAAGGTGTGTGAGTTCTAAGGTGTGTGTGAGTTCTAAGTTGTGTGTGAGTTCTAAGGTGTGTGTGAGTTCTAAGGTTTGTGTGAGTTCTAAGTTGTGTGTGAGTTCTAAGGTGTGTGAGTTCTAAGGTGTGTGAGTTCTAAGGTGTAAGTGAATTCTAAGGTGTGTGAGAGTTCTAAGTTGTGTGTGAGTTCTAAGGTGTGTGAGTTCTAAGGTGTGTGAGTTCTAAGGTGTGTGTGAGTTCTAAGTTGTGTGTGAGTTCTAAGGTGTGTGTGAGTTCTAAGGTGTGTGTGAGTTCTAAGTTGTGTGTGAGTTCTAAGGTGTGTGAGTTCTAAGGTGTGTGTGAGTTCTAAGTTGTGTGTGAGTTCTAAGGTGTGTGTGAGTTCTAAGGTGTGTCTGAGTTCTAAGTTGTGTGTGAGTTCTAAGGTGTGTGAGTTCTAAGTTCTGTGTGAGTTCTAAGTTGTGTGTGAGTCCTAAGTTGTGTGTGAGTTCAAAGGTGTGTGAGTTCTAAGTTGTGTGTGAGTTCTAAGGTGTGTGAGTTCAAAGGTGTGTGAGTTCTAAGGTGTGTGTGAGTTCTAAGTTGTGTGTGAGTTCTAAGGTGTGTGTGAGTTCTAAGGTGTGTGTGAGTTCTAAGTTGTGTGTGAGTTCTAAGGTGTGTGTGAGTTCTAAGTTGTGTGTGAGTTCTAAGGTGTGTGAGTTCTAAGTTCTGTGTGAGTTCTAAGTTGTGTGTGAGTCCTAAGTTGTGTGTGAGTTCTAAGTTGTGTGTGAGTTCTAAGTTGTGTGTGAGTTCTAAGGTGTGTGTGAGTTCTAAGTTGTGTGTGAGTTCTAAGGTGTGTGAGTTCTAAGTTCTGTGTGAGTTCTAAGTTGTGTGTGAGTCCTAAGTTGTGTGTGAGTTCTAAGTTGTGTGTGAGTTCTAAGTTGTGTGTGAGTTCTAAGGTGTGTGAGTTCTAAGGTGTGTGAGTTCTAAGGTGTGTGTGAGTTCTAAGTTGTGTGTGAGTTCTAAGGTGTGTGTGAGTTCTAAGGTTTGTGTGAGTTCTAAGTTGTGTGTGAGCTCTAAGGTGTGTGAGTTCTAAGGTGTGTGAGTTCTAAGGTGTGAGTGAATTCTAAGGTGTGTGAGTTCTAAGTTCTGTGTGAGTTCTAAGTTGTGTGTGAGTCCTAAGTTGTGTGTGATTTCTAAGTTGTGTGTGAGGTCTAAGTTGTGTGTGAGTTCTAAGGTGTGTGTGAGTTCTAAGTTGTGTGTGAGTTCTAAGGTGTGTGAGTTCTAAGGTGTGTGAGTTCTAAGGTGTGTGAGTTCTAAGGTGTGTGTGAGTTCTAAGTTGTGTGTGAGTTCTAAGGTGTGTGTGAGTTCTAAGGTGTGTGTGAGTTCTAAGTTGTGTGTGAGTTCTAAGGTGTGTGAGTTCTGAGGTGTGTGTGAGTTCTAAGTTGTGTGTGAGTTCTAAGGTGTGTGTGAGTTCTAAGGTGTGTGTGAGTTCTAAGTTGTGTGTGAGTTCTAAGGTGTGTGAGTTCTAAGGTGTGTGAGTTCTAAGGTGTGAGTGAGTTCTAAGGTGTGTGAGTTCTAAGTTCTGTGTGAGTTCTAAGTTGTGTGTGAGTCCTAAGTTGTGTGTGAGTTCTAAGTTGTGTGTGAGTTCTAAGTTCTGTGTGAGTTCTAAGGTCTGTATGAGTTCTACGTTGTGTGTGAGTTCTAATGTGTGTATGAGTTCTACGTTGTGTGTGAGTTATAAGGTGTGTGTGAGTTCTAAGGTATGTGTGAGTTCTAAGGTGTGTGTGAGTTCTAAGGTGTGTGAGTTCTAAGGTGTGTGTGAGTTCTAAGTTCTGTGTGAGTACTAAGGTGTGTGTGAGTTCTAAGTTGTGTGTGAGTTCTAAGGTGTGTGTGAGTTCTAAGGTATGTGTGAGTTCTAAGTTGTGTGTGAGTTCTAAGGTGTGTGTGAGTTCTAAGGTATGTGAGTTCTAAGGTGTTTGAGTTATAAGGTGTGTGTGAGTTCTAAGGTGTGTGAGAGTTCTAAGTTGTGTGTGAGTTCTAAGGTGTGTGTGAGTTCTAAGGTGTGTGTGAGTTCTAAGGTATGTGTGAGTTCTAAGGTGTGTGTGAGTTCTAAGTTGTGTGTGAGTTCTAAGGTGTGTGAGTTCTAAGGTGTGTGTGAGTTCTAAGGTGTGTGTGAGTTCTAAGGTGTGTGTGAGTTCTAAGGTGTGTGTGAGTTCTAAGTTGTGTGTGAGTTCTAAGGTGTGTGTGAGTTCTAAGGTGTGTGAGTTCTAAGGTGTGTGAGTTCTAAGGTGTGTGTGAGTTCTAAGGTGTGTGTGAGTTCTAAGGTGTGTGAGTTCTAAGGTGTGTGTGAGTTCTAAGGTGTGTGAGTTCTAAGGTGTGTGTGAGTTCTAAGTTGTGTGTGAGTTCTAAGGTGTGTGTGAGTTCTAAGGTGTGTGTGAGTTCTAAGTTGTGTGTGAGTTCTAAGGTGTGTGTGAGTTCTAAGGTGTGTGTGAGTTCTAAGTTGTGTGTGAGTTCTAAGGTGTGTGAGTTCTAAGGTGTGTGTGAGTTCTAAGTTGTGTGTGAGTTCTAAGGTGTGTGTGAGTTCTAAGGTGTGTATGAGTTCTAAGTTGTGTGTGAGTTCTAAGGTGTGTGAGTTCTAAGGTGTGTGAGTTCTAAGGTGTGAGTGAGTTCTAATGTGTGTGAGTTCTAAGTTGTGTGTGAGTTCTAAGGTGTGTGAGTTCTAAGGTGTGAGTGAGTTCTAAGGTGTGAGTGAGTTCTAAGGTGTGTGAGTTCTAAGTTCTGTGTGAGTTCTAAGTTGTGTGTGAGTCCTAAGTTGTGTGTGAGTTCTAAGTTGTGTGTGAGTTCTAAGTTGTGTGTGAGTTCTAAGGTGTGTGAGTTCTAAGTTGTGTGTGAGTTCTAAGTTGTGTGTGAGTTCTAAGGTCTGTATGAGTTCTACTTTGTGTGTGAGTTCTAAGGTGTGTATGAGTTCTACGTTGTGTGTGAGTTCTAAGGTGTGTGTGAGTTCTAAGGTGTGTGAGTTCTAAGGTATGTGTGAGTTCTAAGGTGTGTGTGAGTTCTAAGGTGTGTGAGTTCTAAGGTGTGTGTGAGTTCTAAGGTGTGTGTGAGTTCTAAGTTGTGTGTGAGTTCTAAGTTGTGTGTGAGTTCTAAGGTGTGTGTGAGTTCTAAGGTGTGTGTGAGTTCTAAGGTGTGTGAGTTCTAAGGTGTGTGAGTTCCAAGTTAGTGAGTTCTAAGGTGTATGTGAGTTCTAAGGTGTGTGAGTTCCAAGTTAGTGAGTTCTAAGGTGTGTGTGAGTTCTAAGGTGTGTGAGTTCTAAGATGTGTCAGTTCTAAGGTGTGTGTGATTTCTAAGGTGTGTGTGAGTTCTAAGGTGTGTGTGAGTTCTACGTTGTGTGTGAGTTCTAAGGTGTGTGTGAGTTCTAAGGTGTGTGTGAGTTCTAAGGTGTGTGTGAGTTCTAAGGTGTGTGAGTTCTAAGGTGTGTGAGTTCTAAGGTGTGTGTGAGTTCTAAGTTGGGTGTGAGTTCTAAGGTATGTGAGTTCTAAGGTGTGTGAGTTCTAAGGTGTGTGTGAGGTCTAAGGTGTGTGAGTTCTAAGGTGTGTGTGAGTTCTAAGGTGTGTGTGAGTTCTAAGGTGTGTGAGTTCTAAGGTGTGTGAGGTCTAAGGTGTGCGAGTTCTAAGGTGTGTGTGAGTTCTAAGGTGTGTGTGAGTTCTAAGGTGTGTGTGAGTTTTAAGGTGTGTGAGTTCTAAGGTGTGTGTGAGTTTTAAGGTGTGTGAGTTCTAAGGTGTTTGAGTAGCTCACCTGTAGCCGTCGGGGCAGGAGCAGGAGTATGCGTTGAGTTGGTCGACACACTGAGCTCCGTTCTGACAGCGATTCTCCTCACAGTCATCATAGTCCACACTGCAGTCATCACCAACGTAGCCTGGAGAACACACACACCTGCAACACACACACACAAATGTTAGCGTTAACGTTAGCCCACTGAGCTAAAGCCTAAGTCTGGGAACCAACATCTTCAAGTCACACACACACACACACACACACACACACACACACACACACACACACACACACACACACACACACACACACACACACACACACTCACACACTGTGTACTCACTGAGGTCCAGTAGAGCTGATGAGACAGGTAGACTGGTGTTGACACGGACTGACACCTGGAGCACACACATCCTCCATCTCCTCACACATCTCCCCTGGAGAGAGAGAGAGATACATTACATTTACATAGCAAAGGATGGAAAAGTGAACCATAATAGGCCCACTCAACTGTTGGAAGAATTCACACACAACTTAGAACTCACACACACCTTAGAACTCACACACACCTTAGAACTCACACACAACTTAGAACTCACACACACCTTAGAACTCACACACAACTTAGAACTCACACACCTTAGAACTCACATACCTTAGAACTCACACACCCGAGAACTCACACATACCTTAGAACTCACACACACCTTAGAACTCACACACAACTTAGAACTCACACACACACCTTACAACTCACACAGAACTTAGAACTCACACACCTTAGAACTCACACACAACTTAGAACTCACACACACCTTAGAACTCACACACACCTTAGAACTCACACACAACTTAGAACTCACACACACACACTCACACACACCTTACTCACACACAACTTAGAACTCACACACACCTTAGAACTCACACACCTTTGAACTCACACACCTTAGAACTCACACACAACTTAGAACTCACACACCTTACACACACAACTTAGAACTCACACACAACTTACAACTCACACAGAACTTAGAACTCACACATCTTAGAACTCACACACAACTTAGAACTCACACACACCTAAGAACTCACACACACCTTAGAACTCACACACAACTTAGAACTCACACACACCTTAGAACTCACACACCTTAGAACTCACACACAACTTAGAACTCACACACACCTTAGAACTCACACACACCTTAGAACTCACACACAACTTAGAACTCACACAAACCTTAGAACTCACATCACACACCTTAGAACTCACACACCTTAGAACTCACACACAACTTAGAACTCACACAAACCTTAGAACTCACACACACCTTAGAACTCACACACAACTTAGAACTCACACACACCTTAGAACTCACACACCTTAGAACTCACACACCTTAGAACTCACACACAACTTAGAACTCACACACACCTTAGAGCTCACACACAACTTAGAACTCACACAGAACTTAGAACTCACACACAACTTAGAACTCACACACAACTTAGAACTCACACACACCTTAGAACTCACACACACCTTAGAACTCACACACAACTTAGAACTCACACACACCTTAGAACTCACACACAACTTAGAACTCACACACACCTTAGAACTCACACACACCTTAGAACTCACACACAACTTAGAACTCACACACATCTTAGAACTCACACACCTTAGAACTCAGACACCTTAGAACTCACACACAACTTAGAACTCTCACACACCTTAGATATCACTCACACCTTAGAACTCACACAGAACTTAGAACTCACACACCTTAGAACTCACACACAACTTAGAACTCTCACACACCTTAGACTTCACTCACACCTTAGAACTCACATCACACACCTTAGAACTCACACACCTTAGAACTCACACACAACTTAGAACTCACACAAACCTTAGAACTCACACACACCTTAGAACTCACACACAACCTAGGACTCACACACAACTTAGAACTCACACAGAACTTAGAACTCACACACCTTAGAACTCACTCACACCTTAGAACTCACACACCTTAGAACTCACACACACCTTAGAACTCACACACAACTTAGAACTCACACACACCTTAGAACTCACACACCTTAGAACTCACACACAACTTAGAACTCACACACACCTTAGAACTCACACACACCTTAGAACTCACACACAACTTAGAACTCACACACACCTTAGAACTCACACACCTTAGAACTCACACACCTTAGAACTCACACACAACTTAGAACTCTCACACACCTTAGAATTCACTTACACCTTAGAACTCACACACCTTAGAACTCACACACCTTAGAACTCACACACAACTTAGAACTCACACAAACCTTAGAACTCACACACACCTTAGAACTCACACACAACTTAGAACTCACACACACCTTAGAACTCACACACCTTAGAACTCACACACCTTAGAACTCACACACAACTTAGAACTCACACACAACTTAGAACTCACACACCTTAGAACTCACACACAACTTAGAACTCACACACACCTTAGAACTCACACACAACTTAGAACTCACACACACCTTAGAACTCACACACCTTAGAACTCACACACCTTAGAACTCACACACAACTTAGAACTCACACACACCTTAGAACTCACACACAACTTAGACCTCACACACAACTTAGAAATCACACACAACTTAGGACTCACACACAACTTAGAACTCACACAGAACTTAGAACTCACACACCTTAGAATTCACTCACACCTTAGAACTCACACACCTTAGAACTCACACACCTTAGAGCTGTCAGTTCTAAGGTGTGTGAGTTCCAAGTTGTGTGTGATTTCTAAGGTGTGTGTGAGTTCTAAGGTGTGTGTGAGTTCTATGTTGTGTGTGAGTTCTAAGGTGTGTGTGAGTTCTAAGGTGTGTGTGAGTTCTAAGGTGTGTGTGAGTTCTAAGGTGTGTGAGTTCTAAGGTGTGTGTGAGTTCTAAGTTGTGTGTGAGTTCTAAGGTGTGTGAGTTCTAAGGTGTGTGAGTTCTAAGATGTGTGAGTTCTAAGGTGTGTGAGTTCTAAGGTGTGTGAGTTCTAAGGTGTGTGAGTTCTAAGGTGTGTGAGTTCTAAGGTGTGAGTGAGTTCTAAGGTGTGTGAGTTCTAAGTTCTGTGTGAGTTCTAAGTTGTGTGTGAGTCCTAGGTTGTGTGTGAGTTCTAAGTTGTGTGTGAGTTCTAAGTTGTGTGTGAGTTCTATGTCGTGTGTGAGTTCTAAGGTGTGTGTGAGTACTAAGTTGTGTGTGAGTTCTAAGGTGTGTGAGTTCTAAGGTATGTGTGAGTTCTAAGGTGTGTGTGAGTTCTAATGTGTGAGTGAGTTCTAAGGTGTGTGAGTTCTAAGTTCTGTGTGAGTTCTAAGTTGTGTGTGAGTTCTAAGATGTGTCAGTTCTAAGGTGTGTGAGTTCCAAGTTGTGTGTGATTTCTAAGGTGTGTGTGAGTTCTAAGGTGTGTGTGAGTTCTAAGGTGTGTGTGTGAGTTCTAAGGTGTGTGTGAGTTCTAAGGTGTGTGTGAGTTCTAAGGTGTGTGAGTTCTAATGTGTGTGAGTTCTAAGTTGTGTGTGAGTTCTAAGTTGTGTGTGAGTTCTAAGGTGTGTGTGAGTTCTAAGTTGTGTGTGAGTTCTAAGGTGTGTGAGTTCTAAGGTGTGTGTGAGTTCTAAGTTGTGTGTGAGTTCTAAGGTGTGTGAGTTCTAAGGTGTGTGAGTTCTAAGATGTGTGAGTTCTAAGGTGTGTGAGTTCTAAGGTGTGTGAGTTCTAAGGTGTGTGAGTTCTAAGGTGTGTGAGTTCTAAGGTGTGAGTGAGTTCTAAGGTGTGTGAGTTCTAAGTTCTGTGTGAGTTCTAAGTTGTGTGTGAGTCCTAGGTTGTGTGTGAGTTCTAAGGTGTGTGTGAGTTCTAAGGTTTGTGTGAGTTCTAAGTTGTGTGTGAGTTCTAAGGTGTGTGAGTTCTAAGGTGTGTGATGTGAGTTCTAAGGTGTGAGTGAAGTCTAAGGTGTGTGAGAGTTCTAAGTTGTGTGTGAGTTCTAAGGTGTGTGAGTTCTAAGTTCTGTGTGAGTTCTAAGGTGTGAGTGATATCTAAGGTGTGTGAGAGTTCTAAGTTGTGTGTGAGTTCTAAGGTGTCTGAGTTCTAAGGTGTGTGAGTTCTAAGGTGTGTGAGTTCTAAGTTCTGTGTGAGTTCTAAGGTGTGAGTGATATCTAAGGTGTGTGAGAGTTCTAAGTTGTGTGTGAGTTCTAAGGTGTCTGAGTTCTAAGGTGTGTGAGTTCTAAGATGTGTGTGAGTTCTAAGTTGTGTGTGAGTTCTAAGGTGTGTGTGAGTTCTAAGGTGTGTGTGAGTTCTAAGTTGTGTGTGAGTTCTAAGGTGTGTGTGAGTTCTAAGTTGTGTGTGAGTTCTAAGGTGTGTGTGAGTTCTAAGGTGTGTGTGAGTTCTAAGTTGTGTGTGAGTTCTAAGTTGTGTGTGAGTTCTAAGTTCTGTGTGAGTTCTAAGTTGTGTGTGAGCTCTAAGGTGTGTGTGAGTTCTAAGTTGTGTGTGAGTTCTAAGGTGTGTGTGAGTTCTAAGGTGTGTGTGAGTTCTAAGTTGTGTGTGAGTTCTAAGGTGTGTGAGTTCTAAGGTGTGTGATGTGAGTTCTAAGGTGTGTGTGAGTTCTAAGTTGTGTGTGAGTTCTAAGGTGTGTGTGAGTTCTAAGGTGTGTGTGAGTTCTAAGTTGTGTGTGAGTTCTAAGGTGTGTGAGTTCTAAGGTGTGTGTGAGTTCTAAGTTGTGTGTGAGTTCTAAGGTGTGTGTGAGTTCTTAGGTGTGTGTGAGTTCTAAGTTGTGTGTGAGTTCTAAGATGTGTGAGTTCTAAGTTCTGTGTGAGTTCTGTGTGTGTGAGTTCTAAGGTGTGTGTGTTGTGTGTGAGTTCTAAGTTGTGTGTGAGTTCTAAGGTGTGTGTGAGTTCTAAGGTGTGTGTGAGTTCTAAGGTATGTGTGTGAGTTCTAAGGTATGTGAGTTCTAAGGTGTGTGAGTTCTAAGTTGTGTGTGAGTTCTAAGGTGTGTGTGAGTTCTAAGTTGTGTGTGAGTTCTAAGGTGTGTGTGAGTTCTAAGGTGTGTGTGAGTTCTAAGTTGTGTGTGAGTTCTAAGGTGTGTGAGTTCTAAGGTGTGTGTGAGCTCTAAGTTGTGTGTGAGTTCTAAGGTGTGTGAGTTCTAAGGTGTGTGAGTTCTAAGATGTGTGAGTTCTAAGGTGTGAGTGAGTTCTAAGGTGTGTGAGTTCTAAGTTCTGTGTGAGTTCTAAGTTGTGTGTGAGTCCTAGGTTGTGTGTAAGTTCTAAGTTGTGTGTGAGTTCTAAGTTGTGTGTGAGTTCTATGTCGTGTGTGAGTTCTAAGGTGTGTGTGAGTACTAAGTTGTGTGTGAGTTCTAAGGTGTGTGAGTTCTAAGGTATGTGTGAGTTCTAAGGTGTGTGTGAGTTCTAATGTGTGAGTGAGTTCTAAGGTGTGTGAGTTCTAAGTTCTGTGTGAGTTCTAAGTTGTGTGTGAGTTCTAAGATGTGTCAGTTCTAAGGTGTGTGAGTTCCAAGTTGTGTGTGATTTCTAAGGTGTGTGTGAGTTCTAAGGTGTGTGTGAGTTCTATGTTGTGTGTGAGTTCTAAGGTGTGTGTGAGTTCTAAGGTGTGTGTGAGTTCTAAGGTGTGTGTGTGAGTTCTAAGGTGTGTGTGAGTTCTAAGGTGTGTGTGAGTTCTAAGGTGTGTGAGTTCTAAGGTGTGTGAGTTCTAAGGTGTGTGTGAGTTCTAAGTTGTGTGTGAGTTCTAAGGTGTGTGTGAGTTCTAAGGTGTGTGTGAGTTCTAAGTTGTGTGTGAGTTCTAAGGTGTGTGAGTTCTAAGGTGTGTGTGAGTTCTAAGTTGTGTGTGAGTTCTAAGGTGTGTGTGAGTTCTAAGTTGTGTGTGAGTTCTAAGGTGTGTGAGTTCTAAGTTGTGTGTGAGTTCTAAGTTGTGTGTGAGTTCTAAGGTGTGTGAGTTCTAAGGTGTGTGAGTTCTAAGGTGTGTGTGAGTTCTAAGTTGTGTGTGAGTTCTAAGGTGTGTGTGAGTTCTAAGGTTTGTGTGAGTTCTAAGTTGTGTGTGAGTTCTAAGGTGTGTGAGTTCTAAGGTGTGTGAGTTCTAAGGTGTAAGTGAATTCTAAGGTGTGTGAGAGTTCTAAGTTGTGTGTGAGTTCTAAGGTGTGTGAGTTCTAAGGTGTGTGAGTTCTAAGGTGTGTGTGAGTTCTAAGTTGTGTGTGAGTTCTAAGGTGTGTGTGAGTTCTAAGGTGTGTGTGAGTTCTAAGTTGTGTGTGAGTTCTAAGGTGTGTGAGTTCTAAGGTGTGTGTGAGTTCTAAGTTGTGTGTGAGTTCTAAGGTGTGTGTGAGTTCTAAGGTGTGTCTGAGTTCTAAGTTGTGTGTGAGTTCTAAGGTGTGTGAGTTCTAAGTTCTGTGTGAGTTCTAAGTTGTGTGTGAGTCCTAAGTTGTGTGTGAGTTCAAAGGTGTGTGAGTTCTAAGTTGTGTGTGAGTTCTAAGGTGTGTGAGTTCAAAGGTGTGTGAGTTCTAAGGTGTGTGTGAGTTCTAAGTTGTGTGTGAGTTCTAAGGTGTGTGTGAGTTCTAAGGTGTGTGTGAGTTCTAAGTTGTGTGTGAGTTCTAAGGTGTGTGTGAGTTCTAAGTTGTGTGTGAGTTCTAAGGTGTGTGAGTTCTAAGTTCTGTGTGAGTTCTAAGTTGTGTGTGAGTCCTAAGTTGTGTGTGAGTTCTAAGTTGTGTGTGAGTTCTAAGTTGTGTGTGAGTTCTAAGGTGTGTGTGAGTTCTAAGTTGTGTGTGAGTTCTAAGGTGTGTGAGTTCTAAGTTCTGTGTGAGTTCTAAGTTGTGTGTGAGTCCTAAGTTGTGTGTGAGTTCTAAGTTGTGTGTGAGTTCTAAGTTGTGTGTGAGTTCTAAGGTGTGTGAGTTCTAAGGTGTGTGAGTTCTAAGGTGTGTGTGAGTTCTAAGTTGTGTGTGAGTTCTAAGGTGTGTGTGAGTTCTAAGGTTTGTGTGAGTTCTAAGTTGTGTGTGAGCTCTAAGGTGTGTGAGTTCTAAGGTGTGTGAGTTCTAAGGTGTGAGTGAATTCTAAGGTGTGTGAGTTCTAAGTTCTGTGTGAGTTCTAAGTTGTGTGTGAGTCCTAAGTTGTGTGTGATTTCTAAGTTGTGTGTGAGGTCTAAGTTGTGTGTGAGTTCTAAGGTGTGTGTGAGTTCTAAGTTGTGTGTGAGTTCTAAGGTGTGTGAGTTCTAAGGTGTGTGAGTTCTAAGGTGTGTGAGTTCTAAGGTGTGTGTGAGTTCTAAGTTGTGTGTGAGTTCTAAGGTGTGTGTGAGTTCTAAGGTGTGTGTGAGTTCTAAGTTGTGTGTGAGTTCTAAGGTGTGTGAGTTCTGAGGTGTGTGTGAGTTCTAAGTTGTGTGTGAGTTCTAAGGTGTGTGTGAGTTCTAAGGTGTGTGTGAGTTCTATGTTGTGTGTGAGTTCTAAGGTGTGTGAGTTCTAAGGTGTGTGAGTTCTAAGGTGTGAGTGAGTTCTAAGGTGTGTGAGTTCTAAGTTCTGTGTGAGTTCTAAGTTGTGTGTGAGTCCTAAGTTGTGTGTGAGTTCTAAGTTGTGTGTGAGTTCTAAGTTGTGTGTGAGTTCTAAGGTCTGTATGAGTTCTACGTTGTGTGTGAGTTCTAATGTGTGTATGAGTTCTACGTTGTGTGTGAGTTATAAGGTGTGTGTGAGTTCTAAGGTATGTGTGAGTTCTAAGGTGTGTGTGAGTTCTAAGGTGTGTGAGTTCTAAGGTGTGTGTGAGTTCTAAGTTCTGTGTGAGTACTAAGGTGTGTGTGAGTTCTAAGTTGTGTGTGAGTTCTAAGGTGTGTGTGAGTTCTAAGGTATGTGTGAGTTCTAAGTTGTGTGTGAGTTCTAAGGTGTGTGTGAGTTCTAAGGTATGTGAGTTCTAAGGTGTTTGAGTTATAAGGTGTGTGTGAGTTCTAAGGTGTGTGAGAGTTCTAAGTTGTGTGTGAGTTCTAAGGTGTGTGTGAGTTCTAAGGTGTGTGTGAGTTCTAAGGTATGTGTGAGTTCTAAGGTGTGTGTGAGTTCTAAGTTGTGTGTGAGTTCTAAGGTGTGTGAGTTCTAAGGTGTGTGTGAGTTCTAAGGTGTGTGTGAGTTCTAAGGTGTGTGTGAGTTCTAAGGTGTGTGTGAGTTCTAAGGTGTGTGTGAGTTCTAAGTTGTGTGTGAGTTCTAAGGTGTGTGTGAGTTCTAAGGTGTGTGAGTTCTAAGGTGTGTGAGTTCTAAGGTGTGTGTGAGTTCTAAGGTGTGTGTGAGTTCTAAGGTGTGTGAGTTCTAAGGTGTGTGTGAGTTCTAAGGTGTGTGAGTTCTAAGGTGTGTGTGAGTTCTAAGTTGTGTGTGAGTTCTAAGGTGTGTGTGAGTTCTAAGGTGTGTGTGAGTTCTAAGTTGTGTGTGAGTTCTAAGGTGTGTGTGAGTTCTAAGGTGTGTGTGAGTTCTAAGTTGTGTGTGAGTTCTAAGGTGTGTGAGTTCTAAGGTGTGTGTGAGTTCTAAGTTGTGTGTGAGTTCTAAGGTGTGTGTGAGTTCTAAGGTGTGTATGAGTTCTAAGTTGTGTGTGAGTTCTAAGGTGTGTGAGTTCTAAGGTGTGTGAGTTCTAAGGTGTGAGTGAGTTCTAATGTGTGTGAGTTCTAAGTTGTGTGTGAGTTCTAAGGTGTGTGAGTTCTAAGGTGTGAGTGAGTTCTAAGGTGTGAGTGAGTTCTAAGGTGTGTGAGTTCTAAGTTCTGTGTGAGTTCTAAGTTGTGTGTGAGTCCTAAGTTGTGTGTGAGTTCTAAGTTGTGTGTGAGTTCTAAGTTGTGTGTGAGTTCTAAGGTGTGTGAGTTCTAAGTTGTGTGTGAGTTCTAAGTTGTGTGTGAGTTCTAAGGTCTGTATGAGTTCTACTTTGTGTGTGAGTTCTAAGGTGTGTATGAGTTCTACGTTGTGTGTGAGTTCTAAGGTGTGTGTGAGTTCTAAGGTGTGTGAGTTCTAAGGTATGTGTGAGTTCTAAGGTGTGTGTGAGTTCTAAGGTGTGTGAGTTCTAAGGTGTGTGTGAGTTCTAAGGTGTGTGTGAGTTCTAAGTTGTGTGTGAGTTCTAAGTTGTGTGTGAGTTCTAAGGTGTGTGTGAGTTCTAAGGTGTGTGTGAGTTCTAAGGTGTGTGAGTTCTAAGGTGTGTGAGTTCCAAGTTAGTGAGTTCTAAGGTGTATGTGAGTTCTAAGGTGTGTGAGTTCCAAGTTAGTGAGTTCTAAGGTGTGTGTGAGTTCTAAGGTGTGTGAGTTCTAAGATGTGTCAGTTCTAAGGTGTGTGTGATTTCTAAGGTGTGTGTGAGTTCTAAGGTGTGTGTGAGTTCTACGTTGTGTGTGAGTTCTAAGGTGTGTGTGAGTTCTAAGGTGTGTGTGAGTTCTAAGGTGTGTGTGAGTTCTAAGGTGTGTGAGTTCTAAGGTGTGTGAGTTCTAAGGTGTGTGTGAGTTCTAAGTTGGGTGTGAGTTCTAAGGTATGTGAGTTCTAAGGTGTGTGAGTTCTAAGGTGTGTGTGAGGTCTAAGGTGTGTGAGTTCTAAGGTGTGTGTGAGTTCTAAGGTGTGTGTGAGTTCTAAGGTGTGTGAGTTCTAAGGTGTGTGAGGTCTAAGGTGTGCGAGTTCTAAGGTGTGTGTGAGTTCTAAGGTGTGTGTGAGTTCTAAGGTGTGTGTGAGTTTTAAGGTGTGTGAGTTCTAAGGTGTGTGTGAGTTTTAAGGTGTGTGAGTTCTAAGGTGTTTGAGTAGCTCACCTGTAGCCGTCGGGGCAGGAGCAGGAGTATGCGTTGAGTTGGTCGACACACTGAGCTCCGTTCTGACAGCGATTCTCCTCACAGTCATCATAGTCCACACTGCAGTCATCACCAACGTAGCCTGGAGAACACACACACCTGCAACACACACACACAAATGTTAGCGTTAACGTTAGCCCACTGAGCTAAAGCCTAAGTCTGGGAACCAACATCTTCAAGTCACACACACACACACACACACACACACACACACACACACACACACACACACACACACACACACACACACACACACACACACACACACACACACACTCACACACTGTGTACTCACTGAGGTCCAGTAGAGCTGATGAGACAGGTAGACTGGTGTTGACACGGACTGACACCTGGAGCACACACATCCTCCATCTCCTCACACATCTCCCCTGGAGAGAGAGAGAGATACATTACATTTACATAGCAAAGGATGGAAAAGTGAACCATAATAGGCCCACTCAACTGTTGGAAGAATTCACACACAACTTAGAACTCACACACACCTTAGAACTCACACACACCTTAGAACTCACACACAACTTAGAACTCACACACACCTTAGAACTCACACACAACTTAGAACTCACACACCTTAGAACTCACATACCTTAGAACTCACACACCCGAGAACTCACACATACCTTAGAACTCACACACACCTTAGAACTCACACACAACTTAGAACTCACACACACACCTTACAACTCACACAGAACTTAGAACTCACACACCTTAGAACTCACACACAACTTAGAACTCACACACACCTTAGAACTCACACACACCTTAGAACTCACACACAACTTAGAACTCACACACAACTTAGAACTCACACACACCTTAGAACTCACACACAACTTAGAACTCACACACACCTTAGAACTCACACACCTTTGAACTCACACACCTTAGAACTCACACACAACTTAGAACTCACACACCTTAGAACTCACACACAACTTAGGACTCACACACAACTTAGAACTCACACAGAACTTAGAACTCACACATCTTAGAACTCACACACAACTTAGAACTCACACACACCTAAGAACTCACACACACCTTAGAACTCACACACAACTTAGAACTCACACACACCTTAGAACTCACACACAACTTAGAACTCACACACACCTTAGAACTCACACACACCTTAGAACTCACACACAACTTAGAACTCACACACACCTTAGAACTCACATCACACACCTTAGAACTCACACACCTTAGAACTCACACACAACTTAGAACTCACACAAACCTTAGAACTCACACACACCTTAGAACTCACACACAACTTAGAACTCACACACACCTTAGAACTCACACACCTTAGAACTCACACACCTTAGAACTCACACACAACTTAGAACTCACACACACCTTAGAGCTCACACACAACTTAGAACTCACACAGAACTTAGAACTCACACACAACTTAGAACTCACACACAACTTAGAACTCACACACACCTTAGAACTCACACACACCTTAGAACTCACACACAACTTAGAACTCACACACACCTTAGAACTCACACACAACTTAGAACTCACACACACCTTAGAACTCACACACACCTTAGAACTCACACACAACTTAGAACTCACACACATCTTAGAACTCACACACCTTAGAACTCAGACACCTTAGAACTCACACACAACTTAGAACTCTCACACACCTTAGATATCACTCACACCTTAGAACTCACACAGAACTTAGAACTCACACACCTTAGAACTCACACACAACTTAGAACTCTCACACACCTTAGACTTCACTCACACCTTAGAACTCACATCACACACCTTAGAACTCACACACCTTAGAACTCACACACAACTTAGAACTCACACAAACCTTAGAACTCACACACACCTTAGAACTCACACACAACCTAGGACTCACACACAACTTAGAACTCACACAGAACTTAGAACTCACACACCTTAGAACTCACTCACACCTTAGAACTCACACACCTTAGAACTCACACACCTTAGAACTCACACACCTTAGAACTCACACACCTTAGAACTCACACATCTTAGAACTCACACACCTTAGAACTCACACACCTTAGAACTCACACACAACTTAGAACTCACACACACCTTAGAACTCACACACCTTAGAACTCACACACAACTTAGAACTCACACACACCTTAGAACTCACACACAACTTAGAACTCACACACACCTTAGAACTCACACACCTTAGAACTCACACACCTTAGAACTCACACACACCTTAGAACTCACACACACCTTAGAACTCACACACACACCTTAGAACTCACACACACCTTAGAACTCACACACACCTTAGAAATCACACACAACTTGGAACTCACACACCTTAGAACTGACACATCTTAGAACTCACACACAACTTAGAACTCACACAGAACTTAGAACTCACACACCTTAGAACTCACTCACACATTAGAACTCACACACACCTTAGAACTCACACATACCTTAGAACTCACACACCTTAGAACTCACACACAACTTAGTACTCACACACACCTTAGAACTCACACACGACATAGAACTCACACACAACTTAGAACTCACACACAACTTAGAACTCACACACAACCTAGGACTCACACACAACTTAGAACTCACACAGAACTTAGAACTCACACACCTTAGAACTCACTCACACCTTAGAACTCACACACCTTAGAACTCACACACCTTAGAACTCACACACCTTAGAACTCACACACCTTAGAACTCACACATCTTAGAACTCACACACCTTAGAACTCACACACCTTAGAACTCACACACAACTTAGAACTCACACACACCTTAGAACTCACACACCTTAGAACTCACACACAACTTAGAACTCACACACACCTTAGAACTCACACACACCTTAGAACTCACACACAACTTAGAACTCACACACACCTTAGAACTCACACACAACTTAGAACTCACACACCTTAGAACTCACATACCTTAGAACTCACACACCCGAGAACTCACACATACCTTAGAACTCACACACACCTTAGAACTCACACACAACTTAGAACTCACACACACACCTTAGAACTCACACACACCTTAGAACTCACACACAACTTAGACCTCACACACACCTTAGAACTCACACACACCTTAGAACTCACACACACCTTAGAACTCACACACAACTTAGAACTCACACACAACTTAGAACTCACACACAACTTAGAACTCACACACCTTAGAACTTACACACATTAGAACTCACACACAACTTAGAACTCACACACACCTTAGAACTCACACACATCTTAGAACTCACACACCTTAGAACTCACACACACCTTAGAACTCACACACACCTTAGAACTCACACACAACTTAGAACTCACACACACCTTAGAACTCACACACCTTAGAACTCACACATCTTAGAACTCACACACCTTAGAACTCACACACAACTTAGAACTCACACACACCTTAGAACTCACACACACCTTAGAACTCACACACCTTAGAACTCACACAGAATTTAGAACTCACACACAACTTAGAACTCACACACAACTTAGAACTCACACACAACTTAGAACTCACACACACCTTAGAACTCACTCACACCTTAGAACTCACACACAACTTGGAACTCACACACAACTTGGAACTCACACACCTTAGAACTCACACACAACTTGGAACTCACACACCTTAGAACTCACACACCTTAGAACTCACACACAACTTAGAACTCACACACACCTTAGAACTCACACACAACTTGGAACTCACACACCTTAGAACTCACACACTTTAGAACTCACACACAACCTAGAACTCACACACCTTAGAACTCACACAACGTAGAACAGTATCAAGCCATCCGTGGTATAATATGTATAGGGTACCACTTTTTCTTATCAGTTGTGAAATGCCTAACATCTGTGCATCTGTCATTTGGACTTGCTGACTCTGACTCTCTCTCTCTCTCTCTCTCTCTCTCTCTCTCTCTCTCTCCCTCTCTCCCTCTCTTTCTCTCTCTCTCTCCCTCCCCCCAAAGTGGTCAGTTGTGTGAGGTGCCCTCCTCACCGCGGTCTCTATGTGACCTGGCAGACTGCCAGAACGATGCCCCGTGTGTGGAACGGGCAGGCCGGGCACTGTGCCAGTGTCTCCCTGGGTTCGGAGGTCCTCGCTGTGAGAAGCTGGTCAGTGTGAACTTCGTAGACAGAGACTCCTACCTGCTGCTCTCTGACCTCAAGAACTGGCCCCAGGCTAACATCACACTGCAGGTATCTAACATCTCACTACAGGTACTGTAACACACTCACAAGCAAAAATGTGTGCACACACACACACACACACAGCTTATACAGTGCAGGTACTGAATCAGCAATTCAACAAGCATGTGTTTGAGATCCATGCATGTACAGTATCTTAGTCTTAGACTGTTGTCAAAGGGAAATCTGCAAGAAGATTTGAGTTACGTACAAGGATCTAAAGTTAACTTTCAGTCTGTGTAACTAATGTAGGACATGATGTCATATCATATCATCACAATACATGCTATTATATTGTGATATCTGCCCCCAGGTGTCGACAGCGGAGGACAACGGTATCCTGCTGTATAATGGGGACAATGACCACATCGCCGTAGAGCTGTTCCAGGGTCACGTTAAGGTCAGCTACGACCCTGGCAGCCTGCCTGGACATGCTATCTACAGGTAAACACACACATAAGCACACACACATAAGCACACACACACACACACACACACACACACACACACACACACACACACACACACACACACACACACACACACACACACACACACACACACACACACACACACACACACACACACACACACACACACACATACATACAGACACATACACATATACATAAGTGCAAGAGTAACATCTTAACAGCCACCAAATGTTTAATAAATGTTTGTCCTCCCCTCTTTTCTTTGTCTGTCTGTTTCTTCCACTCCCCCCTGTATATTTCTCTGTCTTTCTCCCTCCCTCTCTCTGTCTACAGTACTGAGACGATCAACGACGGTCAGTTCCACACGGTGGAGCTGGTGACCATTGACCAGATGGTGAACCTGTCCATCGACGGGGGTCTCCCCACCACCATGGACAGCCTGAGGGGGGTCCGGCCCCTCAACGGGGAGGCTCCGCTATACGTGGGGGGTAGGGGCCCTCTCCAGAACACACCTACTTCCTCCTCCTCTGCTGCAGGCACTACAACTACTACACTACTGTCAATGTCACCACCCCCACCCCCACCGCAACCCAACCCCAACCCACCACCACAACCAACCCCCAACCCCCAACCACCCCCCCATCCCAAAACCCCAACCACCGCAAGCGAGCTATATCCCGACCCAATCCTGCAACCTATCCAACTCCAATCCTCAATCCACCCAGTCCATCCCCCAATACGACTGTGTTTGTTAGAGCACTCCAGCATACACACAATACACACACACACACTTGCATACACATATACTGTAGGTAAACACCCCTATAAAGCCACACACTCCTGCCTTCATATAAAGCCATACACAATCAGCAACACAATGTACTAATATAGTAATATAGCCCCTGTCCCTTGGCCCTATGAGCATCACCCCTTAATGCCCACAGTATTCAGGATACATACAGTATTCCTAACATATAATACATCACATAGTCTTCTATTCTATTTCTGTGATTCCTACTATTTCATTTATCCTTATAAAACACACTCCTATAGGTCCCTATCTCTGTCCTACCAGACACAGTCTTCACTCTGGATATGTGGGTTGGTTTATTGGCATAAATCATCATTTTCCTGGTTTATTTTCTTCACCTATACAACTTATACTCTGTAACCCGACTAGCCGTTCTTGGTATCAAAGCATTGATTGTTGAAACAGAATTGATATCAGAAATGCCTGTGTGTTCAGAGTATGTGATGTGATGTCTTGGTGAGGTCCTGTACTGTGCTGTGGTGTATGTTTGTGGCTGTATAGAAGAGTACACATCAGCCAATACCCCTTCCCCTTTTCACGGTCCTCTGTTTCAAAGACTCTGTGCCTCATATACTGTCGTTTCAGAATTGAATTAGTGTCAAACCACTATTAAATCAGAGAAACTCTTGAATTGAAAATAGTCAAATGTAAATAATTGTATCCAGTTGCATATGTCTCTTTGAAAAAGCCTCTTCCTTCATTCCATATCAGTCTCTTGTTAATGGTTTCTCTGTTTTCCTGTCCTGTACATCTGTAACCTTCTTCCTCCTATCTCTTCTCCCCCTCTATCCTCCATCTCTCAGGTATGCCCGTGGACGTCCACTCTGCAGCCTTCCGGCTCTGGCAGATCCAGAATGGCTCCAGTTTCCACGGCTGCATCCAGAACCTGTATATCAACAATGAGCTGCAGGACTTCACTAAGACCCAGATGAAGCCGGGCGTGGTGCCAGGCTGTGAACCCTGTAGGAAGATCTACTGCCTACATGGTATCTGCCAGCCGGACGGGGCACAGGGACCAGTCTGCCACTGCCAGCCGGGCTGGAACGGACCACACTGTGACCAGCCGGCCACCAACCCATGCCAGGGCAGCAAGTAAGTACAAACTCACTGGGGTTATGATGATAATGCATTGCATTTCAACTGGTTTTCACTAAGTCTCAAAATGCAATTCATATGAATGGTTTGAGACAAGTCTATACATATGTTCAACCCAAGACTCTTAGTCTTAGCTGACCTGTATTGCTGATTGATTGATTTATATTCCCTCTCCCCAGGTGTGTGCATGGCAAGTGTATTCCCCTGGACCTGCAGTCGTACCGCTGTGAGTGTGTGGAGGGTTACCGTGGTGCCCTGTGTAACCAGCAGGGGGAGCTGTTTAACCCCTGCCGCAGCCACAACTGTAAACACGGGCGCTGCCAGATCTCTGATACAGGAGCGGCCTACTGCCACTGTGAGGCCGGATACACCGGAGAGCTCTGTGATGCAGGTAGGAGACACACACACATTACTACTGTAGATACACCGGAGAGCTCTGTGATGCAGATAGGAGACACACACACATTACTACTGTAGATACACTGGAGAGCTCTGTGATGCAGATAGGAGACACACACACATTACTACTGTAGATACACCTGAGAGCTCTGTGATGCAGATAGGAGACACACACACATTACTACTGTAGATACACCTGAGAGCTATGTGATGCAGATAGGAGACACATACACATTACTACT
Source organism: Oncorhynchus clarkii lewisi (assembly GCF_045791955.1). Classification (NCBI taxonomy): domain Eukaryota; kingdom Metazoa; phylum Chordata; class Actinopteri; order Salmoniformes; family Salmonidae; genus Oncorhynchus; species Oncorhynchus clarkii. The sequence continues at coordinate 26,485,793 of NC_092169.1, read as the reverse complement.
GTGGATACACCTGAGAGCTCTGTGATGCAGATAGGAGACACATACACATTACTACTGTGGATACACAGAGGAGCTCTGTGATGCAGATAGGAGACACACACACATTACTACTGTGGATACACAGAGGAGCTCTGTGATGCAGATAGGAGACACACACACATTACTACCGTGGATACACAGAGGAGCTCTGTGATGCAGATAGTAGATAGAATGTGGACTGTCTGGCATCCTAGTTTACTTAGTTTGTCTCTGTTGTTGCTTGTCTTTGATACCAACAGACCAAGAGGTAATCCAGCCTAAACCAACTACAGGTACCCATGAAAGAATGATTTTGTGTCTGAAACATTTAGCATTTTTTTGTTTAACTTTCTTAAAATGTATCTTAATGTTAAGGTGAAGGGCTTCTCTTGATGTTCATCATACCATAGTCTCAGAATGTGTCTTTATCGTTCCTCCACCCACAGAGTCAGAGTGTCGGGGGGAGCCCGTGAGGGACTTCTACCAGGTGCAGCGTGGGTACACCATCTGTCAGACCACACGCATGGTCTCCTGGGTAGAGTGCTCCGGCGCCTGCGACACAGGTGCCTGCTGTGCCAGCCAGCGAATGAAACGCCGGAAATACACCTTTGAGTGCAGCGATGGAACCTCGTTCAGCGAGGAAGTGGAGAAGACCATCAAGTGTGGCTGCGTGGGCTGCATGTAGCACGCTTCACACAAACCTGCTACCGCCACCGCCAAGTGCACCAGAACGAGAAAGCGAGAGAGAGTGAGAGAGAGAGAGAGAGAGAGAGAGAAAGAAAGAGAGCGAGAGAGAGGGAGAGAGAGATAGAGAGAGAGGGAGGGAGAGAGAGAGAGAGAGAGAGAGAGAGAGAGAGAGAGAGAGAGAGAGAGAGAGAGAGAGAGAAAGAGAGAGAGAAAGAAAGAGAGCGAGAGAGAGAGAGAGAGAGAGAGAAAGAGAAAGAGAGAGGAGGAAGAAGTAAGAGAACCAGAGAGTATAAAGAAATATATATAAAAACCTCTATCTATATATTATGGACAACAATGTTTGTAAAATAGGACATTTCCTCCCCTTCCATGGCTGTGTGACGTACAGAAACACAGAGAAAACAAACATCAACAACAACAACATGGAGAAGTGTGAACAACAACCAAACCATTGTATCTGCAACATTGTTTTGAAGGGTTCTAGAGATGCAAAGGTGTTGCATTCAGAGCCAGACATCAGCCAACCCCTCATACACACCTGGTCTAAACCTTTGGCCCCTTGGCTCATCCATCCATTAGGCCTCAGATAGCCTAAGCACCCTCTGCTTTCTTTGCTTCCTGAAGGCTGTATGTGTAATATGACGTCCGGTCTGGTCGGGGTGGCAGGACGGAAGAGGTACAGAGATGTAAAAAAAAAATGACAGAGGGAGGATAGTAGAGTTGGGTTGTAGTTAAGTTTGGTTAGGCAGGGCAGGACTGGGCTGAGCAGGAGTTGGGCTGGAACTGGACTGTAGCTGGTGTGGGCTGGTATAAGCTTGCCTGGACTGTAACTGAGTTGAGCCGGGTTAGGTTGGGTTTAGATGGGCCAGATTGTAGTTGAGCTGTGCTGAGCAGAGCTGGGGTTAGGTCGGGCTATATCTGGGCCGATTTCTTATTGGACTCTATCCTGGAGTTTTTAGAACAAGAGATGTCCATTCTTTTCATTACTGATAAGACCACTGCACTGAATACCAGCACTGAGAATCACAGTCATTTGCCCTTCACAGCACATACACACAACATGCACGCATGCACCACACTAGAGGACAATCTTGTCTGAGCAGAAGGGTCGTTCCATTAGAAGCAGTCAGAAGGGGCTGTCTGATACACATTGTGAGGCAGGTAGACCTTCCATTCCCCTACAGTAGGCTATAAGCTATACCCCCACCTGGAGCAGGCAGTACCCGGTGGAGACCAATCCCCCAGCATGCATTGCTTCAGGGTGATTTGCATAAGCCCTCCCCCTCTGAGCAGGAGGATGATTAGGCCCCTCCCCTCAATGCCTGCAGTATTAAATGTGTGCAAACTTGCATGTGAGAAGTTTGCAAATTGATATGTAGAGCTTTTTATTATGTTTATTATTACGGAACAAAAAGGTTCAGAATATTTGTTTTGTTACGTCTAATTTCAATGATTTGTTTTGCATTGTTTTGTTTTTATTTGTTATTATATTTTGTTTTCTGATGTAACCTAACACCTTTAGCCCTCTCTTTATACAGAAATGCCTAACAGATTCTAATATATATATTTGTATTTCATTTTGGTATAGTATTTTTATATGTTAAAGAGTAAATCTTTGTTTTCTGGAAGCTTCTATTGGAACAGGCAGGATGGCATTTGATTGGTTCCCTAGCTGTTTTTATTTGGTTATTTCACTTGCTCAAACAAGGTAGTTTGTAATTGTCCAAAACAAGGTAGTGAATGGTTGGCCTTGTTGTGTAGGCAGCAGTATTGATGTAGAAACATGTTTAATATTGTATATGTTGTCTTCCATGTGAATATGACATCTAATTCATTTGAAAGTCTGTGTGCTGTTTGTTTTATTTTTTATTTATTTTATCTTAAAGCTTTTTCCTGTAGAGTATAAAAGGCATAATAATTGTTGCTGATTTTCAAAAAATAAAAATAAATAAAAAAGTTAAAATAAAAACTAGTGTAACAAAAAAAAGCTGTAAGGTATTTGTGACATCACTTAATAGCCAGTTATGACAGTATTTCCTCCCCTCTGGCTCAGACACATTCCTCATTGGCTGTTGGGCCCGAGTGGGTGGAGTTAAAATGCAAATGAGTGAGATGCCCCTCGGAAATACATTTTTCCTGTATTTACTATACCATACTCTGAAATATTGTGAAAGGGTTCTGATTGTCTTGTGTTGAATTTGTTTAAGTATTAGGCTGAATTTCTGTCATTTTAAATTGGGGACATTTTCCGTGGTAGAAGTAATTATAAGATTTAAGTGAAAGTCACAGTCGACTGAAATCAAGCTGCTGTAGGAAGCTTACTTATTGTGGATGTTCACAAAGATGGTGTCTACATTTTGCCTGCATTAAATTGGTGCTGCCATCTTATCATTGTACTGTGGTGGGAGGTGAAAAGATGGTGAGGCCATGGGCTGAATGACAGCAAACTGTAGACCTGCCATCTTTCTGTATGTTTGCCATTGGATCCACTTACCGCAATCCTATTTTAACATGCACAGATAATGCCTGGATTCAATCTGTATCGCTGAACTTCAGCGTTATAAGGTGATTGAAATTTAAAGGCAATGTTCCCGCGTTAGCAGAGACTGCATTCACGGTAAATTAATTTAGCCCTAGATGTCCCCATTCTGACTGGCTATAGAACACAAATCAGAGATGAAAAGGTGCCAATCGCAGAGTAGAACAGTCCAACCTGAATGTATAAATGTGTATAAACATGAATTGAGCTCACTCCTGAAGCGGTATGGTTCAGCTGTTATCCTCTTTGTTTTCTAAGTGGGAGACCTACAGGACAGGTTTCCTGCGGAGTAGGATGAAGTTGCCCCTAGACACAGTTCTGTGGTCAGTTTGGTGGTTTTCCCCACTAATGATTAAGGTAAAGCTTTGGGGACGGAAAGCTGATCCTAGATCTATGCTTAAGAACAACTTCTACCCAGAGCGTCCTGTTGCAGTGGACACCTTGTTTGCCCCGATGTTAACCTTGTCTTATATATATCCCTGAGGTTATCCTATGGTGTCCACATTGTATGATATTGATGAACTGTCATCTCATCCTTTAGCTTAACGTTTAGCTCTATGCCTCGCAGATTTCAACATGAGTTTATCACAGCTCTCACAAAAAGGACTTTCATACTTGCAAACATGGATATTGATCATTGCAATTCAGCCGGATTCCATTCATTCTAGGGTGAAACCTGTAAAGACTCATCCATCATCCTCGAGAGAACTGTACTCCGTATCATGTCATTGTGAAAGACGCAGTGTCTCTATTGTATTGAACTGGTAAAAAAAAAGATCAAAAAGTATAATAATTCTCTGGTCTGTTTCCTACAGATGTGCTACTTCTGTTGCTTTGGTTGTGTTCCGTCGCAGGTGTGATGGTGGGATTGAACTGAAGTCCCAGTGATGCTGAATGTATGTAGTATCTATCGATCTATCTTTATCTATCGCCACCGACAAAATGTTTACTGAACCTCCTCCACTTTTCATTCATTAAACTTTAATGTGTGTGCTTTTAACATGGACTGTTAACGTGTCTCTTCATTGGTTTGAATGGAGTGTGTGTGTGATCGGGGGGGGGGGGGGGGGGGGTAGACAGTGCTACCCAAGTTGGAATAAGGGGTTTTGTTTTGTTCTTTATACAAAGCATGAAGGTACATTGGAGGAAGAGTACAGCGGAATGTTAATTGTATTTCCATGATGGTATGACGAACATATGAAAGTAATACTGATGATTTTATAAAGTGAGGGATACAGTTGTTTTAGTTCAACCTCAGAATGACACAGTAGATTAATGAAAGCTAACCACTGAAGATGGAAAAAACAAAGCATGACACAAAATATACAATTCAAACATCTTTATATCAACTCCAGCAAGAATACAAAGTCACTAACTTCAAATATGTCTCATTATTGGGATTAACACAAATACATCAGTTATTTATTTTCCAATATACAGAATCCCAAACTATAAATATCCACAGTAAAGAATAAAACATGTTCAAGTTTGATATTTGGTGGACTGCTTCATGTAGATCTACTGTATGCATTTATCTAGAGGGGTTTCTTAAATAACAATATAAAACATGAATTATACCTTTTTGCATTTACAAATTATTACTTTTAAAGTGAAATAACCATAATAAAAATAAAACTGTCCTAAAATGTCTTCTTTCTTTTGACAAACGGAGGTCAGGCTATTGCTGAAGTACGGAAGCATCAAGAAAACGTATTCCTGAAATAAAATAACTATCTGGGAAATAAAATACACTAAAATAAAACATGCCAGACAGGTTATTTCTATAACATTGGGATATAGTACAGACTGATCATTCACAAACACTTTTTCTCCAACAATTTTCATATGGTCACCAGGGGTCAGTATACTGCAATATAGTCCAAATAACAGGTAAACACACCCTACCATACAAGCTCACAAAGTATGGGCAAAACATTAGATACAACCTGTGGCTCTATGTACTGTAGCATCATTCCCTGGTATCTGCTCTCAAACAGCAGACCTTAAAGTGACCCCCTTCCAAAACAGGTGACCAATGGCATGTCTTTCAAGGGTTTATCATCAGTCATTAATGCTCATTCAGTACAAGACCCAGAGAGGAAAGGTAACATGCATGCATAGTCTTAGTCAACGTTTCCGCAACAAAAGCTAGTTTTCAGAAAGAACAAACATATACATGTTTAATAAGAAATAGTTGAGGTGAATACTGCACTTCAAGAGTGGGCCGTTGCTGCACAGGTGAAAGACTGGAGAAACGAGCATTTAAATGTAAACACTACAGGTAGCTAAAGCACATGCAACAGCATGTAATGATCACACCAGAGGGAAAACGTCACCATTAAACTAACCAGAATCAGAGAATATAAGGGACAGGATCAGAGATACAAGTGAGGCAGGTGTTAATACATCTCACATGTATTGCAAAGAAAAATAAATCATTTGTGAAAATTTCAAAACAGAACTGGGACAGTTTTTGAAAGTTAAACACAGTTACGGTAACAACAGTTATACGGCTACTGCTCAGGAACAGAAATAACCCCAGAATCTAAAACTAAACAAACACACGTCAAAGAGAACTCATTCGAATAATTAACCATGATGCTCCTTTACACATTCAAAATAAACAGTACATGATGAGAAGCAGGGTGGGTTTATAGCAGGAAGACAGAGGAGAGTAGGGAACATGTGGGACTGAACACATGGAGGGAAGTTGTGCGTGAAGATACACAGATGTGCAGGTCAGCACCAATGACCAGCTCTATACAATCACCCGGAGAAGAGTTCTGAAGGACCAAGTCAACATGACACAATGTGTGCAGACCTGCACCAAATCCATATCTAGAACACTCCCTTTCTCCTCCTACAGTATGTGTCTGTGCAATGGCCAGAGAATTGAGGCTTCACCTGTTAGCAACACATTACTTTACATCTGATGAATAAGGCACCTGATCACAAAAAGTCACACACACTCTGATCACGAGATGGGCTGGGGACATTGATGAATATAGGCTATAGATCTAAGAATGATGTTCAGTGAAACCTGGGCTAATTTAAATTGAACGATTGGCTTTCCATGCTGTGCTGCAGTCACAGAAAATCTATATTTGTTTTTAGCAACATGGTACTGATGTTCTCATGCCATTATTACTAAACCTCACAAAAAAATTGAAAGCGTGGAATAGAGACTTGTGTGATCTTTACAAAACACTAGGACAAACAAAAAGGTGGAGGACATGGCATGCTGTAGTCTGAATAACTAATAAACCTAGCATCAAACCAAAATAAAAAAATGTCTGACATGTTTCCAATGCAGATATACCATTATAAAATCATCTCCACAGCCCAGTTAGAGAATTACACAATACCAAACCAGGGGCCAGATTGAGTTTTGCCTCTGTATAACAACACTGGTCTGATAGGTACCCTCTCAGAAAACACAGCAAACACACTAGACTTTAAATATCTTCCAGTCACCATTTGCATTTTGCCTTTGAAGCTTATCAAAAGTGTTGGCATTGCCAAGTCCCCCCCCCCCCTTATTATAACCAGCTTGGCTGTTACATTCTTTCTGCACACTACTGTAGCTATTTCTAGCTATTTCTTCCTGATCCGCTTGGCTGGATTCTGTGTGCTCTCCTGGCTTCTCTTTGTGGCAGCCTTCAGAGTCTTATTCTTAGCTGGTTCATTTGATCTCTTTGTGGCAGGCTTAGAGTTTGCACTCTGAGAGATTGAGGGGGGTGGAGTGGCCTCCATCTTCCTTTGTGACCTTGTGAGTACCTGGTCAGGAGAGCCTGGCGTTTTGACATCCATGTTCTGTTGAGACTCAACCTCACTTTCAGAGCCTTTGCTCTCAACACCTTTACTTTCAGGGCCTTTAGTCTCAGATACTCTACTTTCAGAGTGTCTCTTTTCCACCTCTGCCTTCTCTGCTCCAACCTGCTGTTTGTTTGAGTCAGTTTTAGGGGTGATGGAAGGAGCAAGGGTGTTTTTCTGTGCTTTTGGGGTCATCGCTCTTTGGGTAGACCTCTGTGGTGATGCACTCTCTTTCCTACTGAGATCTCTTACGGTTCTACTGCTGCTGCTAGTCTTGACTGATCTCTCCTGGACAGCAGCTTTTACTGGAGTCTTTCTACTAGGAGATGACTGGGCTCTCGCTGTTTTGACTACACTTTGCTCCTTCACACTTTTATCTCCAGAAACAGATAATTTCTGCCTCTGGGCAGTGGCCGGTTTCAATTTAGTTGGTTTTGTCAATTTCGTCTTTGGGGCTTTAGAGGGTTTGACTTTGGAAGCTTTGATCACTTTTGGCTTCTTGGAGCTTTGTTGACCTTGCATCTTCTCACGTATATTGGAGTACTTCCGCAGGATCCGAGCACTGGCTGGGTTCTTGGCCTTCGCTGAGGCCTTCTGGCCGTCGGTTGCCTGTGCCTCTGCAGAGGAGAGATAGGCTTTGGTGGAGATCCGGGTGGCCGTGGTCAGCTCTCTCTTCTCCTTCCCTTTGGGCGTACTTGTACTGACCTCCTGCTCCAGGGCTTTAGCAATCAGCTTCTGGCTCTTAGGGTTGCTCTTCACAGGGGAAGCGATGGCAAACTTCTTCAAGTGTTTCTTCAAGCGCTCGGCTTGCAGGCTAGGGAATACCCCTTTGGACAGCCCTTGGGACATACCGGGAAAGAGCAGCTGGGTCTCAGAGAGAAGACGTGTGTTCACCTTCTTTACGATGACCATTGATTGGGTTTCTGTTGACTCCATGTACCAGCGGCAGATACTGGCTAGGTCCAAATCATTCTTGAAAAGCATCTGGACAAGGGAGTACCTCTGGTGCTCCGAAGACTTGGGCTTGCGGACCCGGCGCTTGCTCTTCCATATCGCTGCCTGTCTGTCTGCCTTGTTCTTGTGTCTGGGCGTTGGTTGTCCCTCTTTGTCTATCTGGACCCAGCCTCTATGCATCTTATCGAACCTGGTGTTGAGAGTAGATATTTTCTGTTGGTTTTCCTCTATGTCTAGTAATTCCAGGAACTTGTGTCGAGACTGTACTGGGGGCTCCAGTTTGGGCAGGAGGAGAGGAGTGTCTAAGCTGGAGGGAAGAGGAGAACTGACCAGCAAAGGAGAATCCCTTAGAGGAGACTTGATTATCCTCTCAGGTTTGACCTTAATGGGTGATGAGAGTCTCACTGGGGATTTCAGCCTCATGGAAGATGCCACTCCACTCCTTTTCTCAGCTGTGATTGGAGCACTGGTTGAGGACATGGGTGACCTCTGGACTCTCAAAGCGGACTTTCTGTTCTCCACCGCAGTTGGTGGAATTGTCGGGGTAATGGACTGGCTGGCCACTTCAGTTTTACTACTCTCACTCCTCAATGGCATTCGCCCAGGTTTGTCTAAAGCACTGCTGATGGAAGACTTGCTGAAATCTCCAGATAGAATTTTGCTATCCATTGAAGTTTGTGCCTCTGCCTTCTTCAGCAAAGTTGGTTCCTCTGAATTCTTCAGGGAAGTCAATTTGCTTGGTTCTCCCTCAGATGGAGCCAATTTGCTTTGTTCTCCTTCCTTTTGGGGAATAATTTTGTGTCTTAGTGGACTACTATGTGCTTGCGCCTCACTCTTTTTAATGCTTGTACCCTCTGTGAGAGCAGAAACCTCATTGCTAACTTGCAGACTCACAACCTCTTCAACCTCCTTTGCTACTACCACCATTGACGACCTGAGCTTTGGTCTAGTTTGCACCCTAGTTTCCACTGCAGTGTTCTGTGTCTTGCTGGGTTTGGGTTTTGGAGCTGGCTGAGCTCTTGCAACTTTCAGCTCTTCAGAGCTCTGGGTGACTGCACTGGGGACGATAGGAAGAAGAGGAGAGGCAACAGGGAGGGGAGGGTTAAACTTGATGCAGGGGAGTGGGAGGGAGGTAGATGGTTCTGGAGGGACAATGAAAGTAACGGCAACTAGGAGGGGAGGGGAGGCTACAGGTAGGAGAAGCGAGGCAACAGGTAGAAGAGGCGAGGCGACAGGGAGGGGGGCCGAGGTGACAGGGAGGGGGGCCGGGGCGACAGGGAGGGGGGCCGGGGCGACAGGGAGGGGGGCCGGGGCGACAGGGAGGGGGGCCGGGGCGACAGGGAGGGGGGCCGGGGCGACAGGGAGGGGGGCCGAGGCGACAGGGAGGGGGGCCGGGGCGACAGGGAGGGGGGCCGGGGCGACAGGGAGGGGGGCCGAGGCGACAGGGAGGGGGGCCGAGGCGACAGGGAGGGGGGGCGAGGCGACAGAGAGGGGGGCCAGGGCGACAGGGAGGGGGGCCGGGGCGACAGGGAGGGGGGGCGAGGCGACAGCTGCTCGCTGTTGCAGTCTGGCTGATCTGAGCGGGTGTCTGGGCTCAGGGTTCCTGGTGGAGTCGATTGATGTGTCTGCGACTAGAGGAGTGTCAGTAATGCTCAGTCTTGCTGTTATAGGGGCCCTTGCGTCAGACGTGATCTGGCTCGCTTCCACAGGGGTCTTCGTGTCAGGCAGGTTCTGAGTTGCTTTAAAGGTTTTTGTGGGATGTTTGGACACAGGGATTTTGATCAGTTCGGCTGGAGGGCATGAGACTTGAGGAATTTCTGGCATGTTCTCAGAAGGTTTCTCGGATTGTTTCAGAGCGGTCTTAGTGGGGCGTTTAGTCTTCGTAGGAGTAGACTCTGGGGTGTTTTTAGCTGGCCGTTCACGCAAACATCTGTCAGACTGCGCTATAGGTCTACCATTCACATATCCACATATAATCATATTCTCGGTCTCAATCACTGCAGTTTCCTTCACCTTTGAAGGAATCACCCGTGCTGGAATACCCTGTTTTTCAGAACACCTTGGAGGTGATTGTTTCACAACTGCCTCATCTGCCTTTTTAGAGAACGAATCACTATCTGTCCTTTTCTCTTCAGGCACATTGTTGCCGTCACCTGGAGCCCAGTCTGGTTCAACCTTGCCCGTTTCCTGCACCTCCATCCTTTCACTCTCTGTGGGAACCTCAGTGCCAACTTCTCCTCCAGAGCCCTCAGATGGTTTCTGGTCAACTGGACTCTTAGGTTCCAGTGGCTCGGACTGTTCTTTACCAATTGCACTTGCACTCACTACCTCATTCTCCTCCTTGTTTCCAGTGCTCTCCATGGAAGGGCTCTGGGATTCAGATTCCTTTTGTTGGGTATCAGAGATTACGTTCTGGCCCTCTGGCACACTCTGCAGCTGATCCTGGACAAGCTCAGCTTCTTCTGATGTCTTATGTGATGGGTTCACATCTTTCCCCATCACCACCTGCTCTGGGCTTTCACTCAAAACTATGTCATTAATAACACTGTTTAAATCCTGATGTGCGGTCTCATCCACAGTACGAGCTAGACTATCTGGTGCTACACTCAGCCTTGGCTGCTCTGAGTCTGTCCCTGCACTCTGCTCGTTCTCCACTGGGGGACACTGTGAAGGAGATGGAGGGGCAGTCTGTTCTTTGCATAGACTCTGGTCTGTCTGATTAGTCTCAATGATTAGCTCCACCTCACTGGCTGATGTTGCTGCAGTCTCTAAATCCCCAGCCAACTCCCTTTCAGCTGAATGCTCCGAGGGAGTTCTCTGACTGACCGTCTCCAAGATACCTCCAATGAAGGGCATATCCACAAGAGGTACACCCTCAGGCTTGCCAAGCAGCTGTTTAGGGGTGACCAGAGTGTTGAGATCTGGCATTGGAGTGAGAGAGTTGCCACTATAGTTGCGGGCGGACTTTCTGGCTAATGTACGGACAGTCTTAAGCTCCCACATCTCCTCCACGTACATGTGACCTCTGGTGCTTTTCCTGGCGTTGTTTCGCGGGAACCGACAGTGAGGCCATTTCTGGAAACAGTCTGTGATTGGTTTGTCAATGTAGACAATGTCGCAGTGGCCAAGATCTGGGTCGGTTACAAACTGACACACCGAGTCCCTCGGCCGATGGTAGGAAGACCCCTTCAAGGTCTTCCTTGCTGTCCTGGGGGAAACTGGGGGTATGATGGTGGGGGTCTTTTGGGGTGGACTCTGTTTGACCAGCGTATCTCTGGTACGTCCAAAGGAGCCTCTTTGTCTTATTGGATGATTAACATCATTGTGCCTTTTCACAGAGGAGCTGGGGCCATCGCTGTAACTATCTGCTCTGATTGAAGAGTCAGAATTGCCCTGCTGTTTATCCATAGTACTGGCGAGAGCAGGAAGAGAGGTGGTGAGCACACAGGACAGCTTCTTACCATCAGCCAGGCTGCTGGACTTCATGATTTTGATCTTTAGAGGAGCATGGTCACTAAGAGGTTTACTCTCACTGTCCTCTGTGCTTCTGAGAAGGTTTGCCAAAGCCTTAGACCCCCCTGGGCCAGATTTACGGAAATCTAAGGCTGGCCCAGCGGCCCCAGATACATTTCTAGACACATCAGTCTCAGGGGTCTGCTCTGGGGCTGCCAACCTGCTACTCCTGGTACAAACTGTCTCTCCCCCCTCCACCAGTCCTTTGGGAGTGGAAGCCATGGGAAGTTTCTGGCCAGTCCTCCCCTTCTCCAGGCAGGGTTCAGGACTAGGACCCTGAAGGGCGCCGTGCTTGACTGAGCAAGAGGTTTTGAAGGCAGAGGCTGGTGATGTGCTGGAGGAGGATATAGTCTTGACCTATAACGAAGAGAACAATGATGTTATTCAGTACCTTAACTTAGTTATTACATAGACAAAACCTATTCACGCCACAGAGCCTTAGTCTCAAACTTCCAGGCTGTATCTTTTTGTTAATGTATTAGGCATCTGCATCCTCTGGTTTGTTAGTTATTGTCCCTGAAAAGCAAATCAGAAATTATCTATTCAAATGTACTGAATTGAAAATACACAATGAGAGCAATGCCTATACAGACCTCTGTCTGTAGGAAGCCCAGAGCGTCGACAATCTGCCTCTGGTGATGCAGACACAGCTTCGTCATGAACTGCTCCAGTGTCGAAGTGGATTGGAGGTCCCTGGCCTTCGCTGGACTCAGCTCCAGACATTCACTGCAAGACAAACAGTACAAGGATGTTTATATTTAATGTCATGAATATAAAATGTAGGCTTATAATTTTCCAAAAGCATATAAAAACATCTATAGAAACTATTATAAAGAAAAAAAATAAGTAAGGTTATAACCACATGGACCATAATGAGAGTTACGATAGCTATAGGTTCTTAAAATGTTGTCATACAGTGGGATCAATGCATTAAGGCATACAGTGGTATGGAGATTAATAAAGTATTCACAACACCCATAAAAATACATTGTTTTTCTATAGTTCAGTAAGAAATGTTATCACGAAAACGCTAAAGATGTTAGCATGCTTCAGTTCGGCTGGCGTCTTTCCAAGCTTGGTTAGCCGAAAGTGTGTGCTCGCATACTCCCTTAAAAAGCCAGTATACACTTCAGCAAAACAGTCTGAATTAATCGAACAAATCGGTCATTCATTTTGACTCTCTTACCAAGGAGATCTTCCGCTTTGAAAACACCTACAGCGTCCTTGTGAAAATGGTACGCAGCATCATCTGGATATGTGTGTAACACAAGTTCAACATTCACCTTGTACCATTTCTGTCAAGTGGTCCGCGCATACAGTTTGACGCCTACGTTTGATAAATCCAACGTATCCACCACACAGAACGCACTGCAACTGTCTCTGCAAAACAATGCTGCAAGGAAAACGCTGTGTTTCATTGGACATTAATGTAATTCTGGTGTACCAAAATGCAATGAAGCTGTCGGTGTGTGCAATTTTGCATCTGACCAAACGCCGACTACGGAGCGTTGACGTCGGCTATCAACTTCGGCTTGCCTTGAGAGAAAAACAAAATGTGCCCGCACAGCCGAAAACTGTCCAAAACTAATAAAAATGTCACAAAATGTATCGTTTGTGCTAGGAAAAAAATAATATATAAAAATGGGGAAAAGCAATTGATCCATAATTCAATGTTCGTTTCAGTTTTAGTAAAACCCAAACCAAACATTGATTTCACTTGTCCATGTAAGCATTTCCAGCAGGCCTGGATATCCTCTAAAATTCTTTCCATTCATCTATAGCAATGGTTCCAAACTTTTTATAGTCCCGTACCCCTTCAAAACAGTCAACCTCCAGCTGCGTACCCCCTCAAGCACCAGGGTCAGCGCACTCTCAAATGTTGTTTTTTGTCATCATTGTAAGCCTGTCCCACACACACACACACATAAGAATGAGTGCGAGTTGTCACAACCCGGCTCATAGGAAGAGACAAAGAGCTCTTATAGGACCAGGGCACAAATAATAACTCTGTAATGTTGGGTTGTATTGGAGAGTCTCAGTCTTAAATAATTGTCCACACACAGTCTGTGCCTGTATTTAGTTGTCATGCTAGTGAGGGCCAAGAATCCACTCTCACATAGGTATGTGGTTGCAAAGGGCATCAGTGTCTTAACAGCGTAATTTGCCAAGGCAGGATACTCTGAGCGCAGCCCAATCCAGAAATCTGTCCGTGGCTTCTGATTAAACTCAATTTTCACAGAACCGCTTGATGCAATTTCAATGAGGCTCTCTTGTTCAGATATCTCTAAGTGGACTGGAGGCAGGGCATGAAAGGGATAACAAATTCAGTTGTTCGTGTCATCCTGTGTAATAATTACCTGTGTGTAAATTACCTGTGTAATTGTGCACCCTATATCACATTGTCCGTAAGCTTGAGATAATTTACAACAAAAAAAATAATAATCATACAATGATGGAAAGACCTGTGTGTTGTCCTTGTTAATTCAGACAGAGAAGAGCTCCAACTTCTTAAATCATAGCCTCAATTTTGTCCCACACATTGAATATAGTTGTGAAGAGTCCCTGTAATCCTAGATTCAGATCATTCAGGTGAGAAAAAAAACAATCACCCAGATAGGCCATTTAGGTGAGGAACGCATCATGCAAGCGGTCAGACAAGTTTTTTTTTTTTAAGTGTCAATATTATGCCCCTTGATAACCAGCGCACTTCTGTATGTTGTAAAAGCGTTACATGGTCGCTGCCCATATCATTGCATAGTGCAGAAAATACATGAGACTTCAGGGGCCTTGCTTTAACAAAGTTACCCATTTTCACGGTAGTGTCCAAAACGTCTTTCAAGCTGTCATGCATTCATTTGGCAGCAAGAGCCTCTCAGTGGATGCTGCAGTGTACCTAAGTGGCGTCGGCAGCAACTGCTTGCACGCGCGTTACCACTCCACTATGACTCCCTGTCATGGCTTGTGAGCCATCAGTACAGATACCAATATGAGCAGCAGCTACGATTGGCGTGAGTGGAATTCAGTTAATGTGATTGGATGTTAATTATTTGACTTGGCTACCTGTATTTGACATTGTGTTGTTATTTCACTGAACACTAGATGATTTCATTATATTTTTGTCAGTGAAACAAGGCTACTTAGGCCAGAAAAAAAACCTCATCCAAATGTATAGCCCGTTGGAAAATATAAATGGACTGTTTGAAAATGGGGAAAAAAAAAAGTGAATCACACTTATTTTTGGCGTACCCCCGACGGCATTGCGCTTACCCAGTTTGGGAACACCTGATCTATAGAATGAACGTGGAACCATTACAACAAACACTTTCAACACCTTTTAGTCCATGCCCCGACGAATTGAGGCTGTACTCAGGGCAAAAGTGGGTGCAACTCAATATTAGAAAGGTGTTCCTAATGTTTTGTACACAGTGCACATTCATCCACCATTTAGTGGCAAAAAAACATTTTACTTGAAAGTTTTTTTAAATACTACGCTAAAAGTGTTTTGGTTGAAAAAGACGACAGAGTATTTATTTTCACAATAACATTTATTAGAAGAATAGGTGATTTTGAAAAGTGATTATTTCATCCAGTGAATGACCTGTTACAGCTGATATTTTTCCTTACAGGATACATTGAGTCAATTCTTACACATGCACAAAGACAATTAATCATTGGTGCCCCAGGTTCAATGCAACATACATAAAATCAAGATCATAACCACTTCACTTAAAAGATTACATAGCATATTTTATTAGTCAAGTTATCAAATCAAAATTGCATTCAAAATTGGAAAATGTACATGTGCAATCAAATTAACTTACTGATTAAGTCCTCTGTACTAGAAAGACAATTGACCATAGCCAAGAAGTTCTAATTACATAGTACAAAAAGAAAAACATTCAGAAATTACAGTAGAAAAATGTAAGTCTATTGAGTCTGCCAAACTGTAAATGGCAATTACTGAAATGAGGTCTAGTTAGATTTAGGTGTACCTGCTATCTGAGCATCTGACCACATAATTCAAACAAATACAGTTTTATTTCATGTTTTTGTCTTGACTACTGAATTAGGCATTTCAAAAAAAGAAACCAAATTGCTTATAGGACACTAAAGCTGGAAATAAGATTAAATATTTTCTCTTTTATAATTTAAAAAAAAGTTCCTCAGTCCTCTGTTTGAAGTATAATGTCCCAAGCATTGCAAGTCATCCCAATTAGACCACAGCATAGGACTAAAAAAGGGCTGCTTTCAAACATTTGAAAAGGAATAACTTGCTATCGGACTCAATATAGTACAGTCTTAATGTAAAAGCCGTAGAGCTGTCAAACCAAAGATAAGTAGCAACATATAGGCTACCAAGCAGAGCTCTAAATCAGAAGGGCTTAGAGAGACAGAATAGAAATGATTGCTCAAAGAGAACATCCAACAAAATAAATCTTCCCAACAAACCACAATTTTTTTAAATAAATGATACATTGCACTTGCATTAGAATAATTGTGTTAATCAGAAGATGTTTGACTAAACGCAGTGTCAACCTACACCAGTTTTTAAATTAGGCATACCAAAATGGATGATTGAATGCATTTTTTTCTTCTCTTCAATGTTTCACACTTTCCACAGATGCTCAGAGAGTAGGTCCAAATGTATTCTGTTAAACAGTAGTTCATTATCAACGCAGTGTGATAACTATGGTGTCTGAGGCACTGTGGGCTGGAGACATAAATGCAGCTTAAAAAACCATGTTTGGCTAACATCTTACCTGAACTGAGTTTACATAGACATTCATTGCGTTTTAAAATGATAAAAAATAAAAACCACAGAGATAAAATTGGATGTTTTGGCTCAAACACAGGACCACCTTAAGTCAAAGAATAATTGTGCAAAAAGCCAAAAAACAATCCACATGCGAAAACATTTTTAAGAAACAAAAAAAATGCTAAACTGAAACAGCCACGGTTTAGCCTAAACTAGTATCTGACCCATTTTTGGTGTGTTGGATTTTGTTTACAGGACTTCAAATCCCTGCTATGCCTACGTGTATAGACAGTACCTGAAGGAGTGAGGGGTGTGTGTTTTGTCCCTGAGGGTTTCCATGTCTCTCTCCACTTTTCTTTCAAAATTGGGGAGTTAATATCTGACCACGATAATATGAATATGTAAATGACAATTCACACGTGTTTTCTCAACAAAAAGGATGGGGGAGACAAGCAGAAATAGAGCAAGAGACAATGACAGCAACAACAGAAGGAACAGATATTTCAAACACTTAACAAAAAAATATATATATATATATATATACCCGTGTTATTTACCTTAGAATTCATAGAGTGAGTAAAAATGATTTAGCAAACATTAAGAACACATGGTATATATATATATATATATATAGGAGTTAGTTACACAATCTTAAAGTAGGCCACTGTATAGATCATGGCCAGATTTGACTAAGAATTCTAGTCTCAAAGTTTGTCTATGTGACAATAATTTGCCTTGCATACACTTCGTGTTTTCAACGAATCCTTCACCTACAGGATTCAACCAATTCCACTTCACATAGCCAACAATACAACACGTGCTGCCTTCAATCCACACACCGGCAATCATGCAAAATCTAATTCCTTCATACATTTTCCTAAATATAAAAAGGTATTTAAGTTTAAATGTCATCAGCAATTTCATTAATAGAAGTAGTTTTATACGTTCAAATATTACAGAACAGTAGTCTGCACTCAGGAGTGCCATTGCTATTCAAATAAACTCGAAAAAGCAGACAAAGCATTTACAATAACTCCAAACCCCACCTTTTCAGTATACTATACACATACTGTATGTACACATCAGCACACTGTCTTTAATCAAAGGCCTATTTGAAGACCGCTTTCACTATGGAAACCATAAACGTAACCTCGTCAACATCCAGTCAAAACAGAATGGAAAATGAGAAAGTAGTTTTGACATCTCAGCTGTACTTCCCTGAATCTGTGATAAGAGCTAAATATAACTATATGTACCAATAAGCAATATATTTATTTGTATGTATACACACACGGCTAGTTTTATATATGCATCTGTAAAATCTGTATAGTTTGGTAGAATTAGTGTTAAAACTGTTTACATTCAGGGCTATTTAAGTTAGGAGAAGCATCGTTCTCTCCTAAAATATGGCATGAGTCAAAGAACTACAACATCTATCATGTCAAGATAAATCTTCACATTGACTTGAAGGGTCTGCAAATCTTGAGTGTCATCTGTGTTATTAAGTGTGTAGGTTCGAATCAAATGTCTGACTAATTGGGAAGAATGGCTACAAGATACTCAAAAACACAACATCAGAAGAAACACTTACCTAACATACAAAACCCAATCACCACAGTACATCTAAAACTTCCTCACCTTTAACAGAGTCAAGCAGGGTGCACAAAACTTTTACGGAACCTTGAATTATTCACAAAAGGGTTTAAATCCCAGTTCTTCATGTTCAGTAGTCTCATAGAACCGCCTTATCCAAGAACATTCTTGCTCATTTCAATCGTTGCCAAGTTGTTTTCAAGTCATCTCAAAACATCAATTATTCGGTAGCTGAATGGACCTGATAGGCCATGGGCGGCAAATCACTAAACTGATGACAACAATAGCAAGATTATGGCATATATCTAAAGCAGCAAGTCTACAAATATCTAGCAGATTTAAGCACATCAACCAGGACTGCAAGAGCGCTTTTGCCCATATCCCTGGCTTGTGTTTATGGGATGTTGCTACATCCGTACACCACTGCCTCAAAGTTGGATTTATTTGAGAAGAGGGTCAGTCCTTTTCTAGAAATGAGGTAGTAGAAACCAACAGATTTGCTACTGTAGATTTGTGTTATTTCAACATTAAAGACATACACCACAGGTTCCATACGTGGTATTAACACGAGTCTCACTTGTTTTGTATCATGCAAGAACAGATAGCATGCAAAATGCTAATAACAAAACAGAGCTGGAAAAACTCAACCTGGAATTGTTTCTCTCCAAATAGTGTAATCTTGGATCAGTATTTGGACTTAAAATGGCAATGTATTTTTTAAATGGCAGGCAATTACCTAGGACCAAGGCTCCATGGTAACCCAGAAAAGCCTTGCAACTCAAAATGTTAGTTTACTCTGATTAAAGTCATTTACTTTATTCGTAACCGGCCGCGACCGGGAGGTCCGTGGGGCGACGCACAATTGGCCTAGCGTCGTCCGGGTTAGGGAGGGTAGGGATGTCCTTGTCTCATCGCGCACCAGCGACTCCTGTGGCGGACTGGGCGCAGTGCGCGCTAACCAAGGTTGTCAGGTGCACGGTGTTTCCTCCGACACATTGGTGCGGCTGGCTTCCGGGTTGAATGCGCGCTGTGTTAAGAAGCAGTGCGGCTTGGTTGTGTTGTGTTTCGGAGGACGCATGGCTTTCAACCTTCATCTCTCCCAAGCCCGTACGGGAGTTGTAGCGATGAGACAAGATAGTAACTACTACAACAATAGGATAGCACGAAATTGGGGAGAAAAATGGGGTAAAATTACAAAAAAATAATAATAAATAATTTACTTTACTTTTTTCTTTGTGGCCCGTCCGCTACAAAAAAACATGCCAATTTGATTAATTTCTGATTACCAATTTCAATAAAATTAACAACAACAAAAAATCCATTGTAACTGCTGTGAAGCATATGCCTGGACTTGTGGGTTAACTATATATGGCTATTCATGTTGATCACAGTTAGTTTGCAAGGTCATCAAAAGATTCTGCATATAGATGGGTTAGCTGACGTCACAAAAACGATGCACGTGCGTCAATGGGGCAGAAGTCAGTTTGTTGCGATTCTGGATGGTCAGATAACTAGCAACAATAACAAGAAGCTGCCATGTGGGGAGTTGTAGGTGGCTTGTTCTATCTTGTTATTGATACCACGTCTTGTTTTGAGGTGTTTTGACTCTTCACGTCTATGCTAATATGGCAAAAACTAGCTAGTTAGCTAACCAACATATAACAACGTATTTGAGAGACAAGTGCTCATTTATTTATGTTTTCAATAAAGATTTGGGGGAGGAAATAGTTCCCATGTTGTCAACAACCCTGCCGGTTTTGCTCCACGGTTGCGCACGCATCCGTTTTTGTTGCTAAACAACCCACCCATCTATATACACAATGTACATTTAAAAGTAGGAATTAAATTCACACCAATTAGTGGTCACCATCCTTATATCCACCTACAAGACTAAAGGACATGTCACCGAGATTCTGAAATGCTACATTGTCCTTTTTAAAACCGTTTATTTTTTTTAAACCTGAAAAGGAGACTGTATGGCCAGCCTTGCCTGAGGAAGGTTCTTGTTTTCTGCATTTCATGTGATAGTGAAGTTTTAGGAATAATCTCTTTATTAAGAGTTTATAGCCATGTGTTCACTGTAGGCCGAAATACAACTTGATAAAACACACGTAATTCAAATGCTTGTGTAAATATCTCATTTACATCTAAGGCATTTACGATTTACATGACTGTCGGCAATGTGTGTGGATCTCAAGTTAGGATTTTGGCCCAGTCTCAAGAATGCTGCATAAGAACTTACTGGGTTAAGAGTTAGAAAAAAAAACATCTTACTGTGTCTATCTATAAAGATTTCCACGAACTGTACGAATAACACCTGTCTGATGACAGTAATAAAGTACTGTAATATAAGCCTGATACAAGGACCATAGGGGCTTGATCCAACATTCTGGAATGTACTGAGGTATAACTGTTGATAGGGTGAGTAGTAGCATACATATACTCAGAGTAGTTTGGACAAATTCACAGCCAGACGCCATGTTGCTGCTCCCAAGCATTCTATTTACGATGAGCATTTGGATTCCAGTTCCGATTCTAGAATTAGGTAGGTAAACTTGGTGTACAATTCTGAAATTTCCATAAACAGTTATTGGTCGGTATTACCACGGAGGAACAAATATGGCGTCGGTGGAACTATGTGATGTCGTCTAAGAGCATCATGATGTTGAAACAGCAACGGACCATCTATGCTTCTGCATATTGTACACGTCTTCATATAATTTCCTTAGTGTTATGTGCCACATGGTGAAAACCTGTTTGAGACGCATCAATTTACTGCATTGAAATAAGGTACTATAAAAGCTGCAATCTAACATATGATCAGGAAAAGATAAATAAAATCATTCATTTTTGGAATACAGTTAAGATAAAAAATAAAAGTTTAAGAATGAACATTTCCACCTGTCCCTTGTCTTTACCTTCTATTAAGTAGGGACAGTCATCCCTAGATGTAACGAGACTACCTGAAGTTTGTTGTGCTCAGATTCAAATTGAAAGAATGTCCAGAAGGCTCAAATGGTAAATCAATTCTATGGAGATCGGTTAAAGGTAGGTTGTGAGAACACCTGAAAAGGTTGGCGCACATATCAGTCAATGGTAAGACGTCCCAAAAATGTCTGTTTGCGGATGTACAAACTAGATTTCCCCTTTTCAGATGATACAAGAGGCATGGAAATAAGTAAGCTATATATCTATCAGAGAGGTATGTTTGTGTATAGATATCTAACATAGTATATACAGTTTTGATAAAGATCGAGATATGCATTCTGACAAGTACTGCAGCCCCACACAAACATTATCCTGAGTTGTGGTGAAGGCTACGAGTGAACACAAGTAACAACATTTTCCATTCTTCCTACAACCGCAGAATGTGACATATCGGAGTGGTTGTAATCTGGCGTGCTTTTGGAGAGTTTAGTTCTGAGGTTTGGTTGGTAACTAAGAAGGTGGTGAAATTGTGGACAGGGGAATCTGTTCTCCCAACAAACAAACATACAAAATGTACATTAAGATATTCAGTAGTAGACAATGGCTGCATGCATCCTTGCAACCGCATATTCTTTTTGCTGCAGTTCGGTCTATTCAATCTCAGGTGTGCATTTGCTAAACAGTGACAGGGAAAGAGAGTCTGTCCACCAGCATTTGACTTCAAGATCACAAAGTAAAATAATAAATAATTTCCTATTTATATTAAATATTAATAGGGAGTTTAAAACAAACAAGCCTTGATTCTACATAACCAATAACATGTTGAGGGCTGAGCATGCATCATGCTAATGACCCAAACAAATACATGTTCTGGTGTCTCCAACCTGGGTGCTAAAGGTGTGCAGGCTTTTGTTTCAGCCCAGCATTGGCACACGATACAACTAATCACTTACCAAGGCCTTGTTTATATTGAACCAGGTGTCTTAGTGCTGGGCTAGAATAAGACCCCTACATCCTGTACATGGGTTGGAGACCGCTGGTCTAAGTGCTGTAGTAACTGGGCTACTGCTTAGGATTAACTTGGCACCGTATCTAAAGCAGTGTTTTAGGTTGAACAGTTAAAATATTGTATGAAAGGGCAGCACAATCATAAAAACTAACAAAACATATTTCAAATGCGGAGTGTTTTAAACAATGTCTAGGGATATTGGCAAGCTAGAGAGTTAAAAGAGAGACACTTTAGTTTCCGATTGACTTGAACAGCCGCCACATAGTAGGCTTTATAAATATTTTAAAACAATTAAAGACCTAAGATGAATAGGTCAGATTGATTCAGAGGATTGAGCAGGGTAAATATAAGTGCTTTTGGAATAAAATCAACATACAAAAACAGGTTATTTGTGTAATATATAGACTCAGTCACTGCCACTGTCTGACAAATGCAAACGATTACCTGGTCTGGGTAAAAACATCTCATCATCGTCAACAAGTACTGCGTCATCAACAAGTACCTTGGCAGCAGAAAATGGGGATCCTAATAAAATCACTTGTCTGGTGAGAGGCCTGTGCCGAGCAGCTCCCTGCCATTTTCTCTGGGCACAGACGGTCTCCCCTCACACAGCGACTCCTGGAGGTCCAGGGGCGCATCCAGAGCTTCTTTTCCCTCTGGGGCCTCCATACCCTCCAGTTCCTCCATGTGGCTCATCAGCTTCAGCTTCTTCTTGGGCGGGTGTTTCAGGGTGCCAAGGCGCTCCTTGACTTTATACTCCAGAGTGCTGTGAGGGATCCCATAGACGGTCTGAGCCTTGGACACGCTCATCTTCCCCCCCATAACCACTTCTATAGCTTCTTCTAGCAGCTCTGTGTTGTACTGACGGTATCTTCCCCTCTTCTTCCTGGGCTGCTTGTTGCAGAGGTCTGCCTCAGGGTCAGAGGTAGGGTACTGCCCCCCAGAGGCAGGGCGGTCTGCATCAGATGAACCCCAGTACTCCCCATCTCTTCCAGGACCGTCCAGACCTCCACTGCTTCCCCGGCAACCGTGTTTGGGCAGGATGGACCTAAGCCTTTTCCCGAGGCTGTTCTCACAGTGGGGGCTAGGAAGGCTGTAGGAATCAGAGCTCAGGGAGCCCCAGGAGAGGTCCACCCCCAGGCCTCCTAGGCCTCGCACCTGGGGGATTTTGAGGTCGACGGGCGGGGAGTGAGAAAGGGAGAGCCCCTGGTCTCTCCGGGCCTGGAGGATTGCCTTCCCACAGGAGGGGGACTTGAAGAGCCCCGCGGCCTCCAGCAGGCTCGGTAGGTCTTTGAGGTGGTCCCCGGCTCCGCTGTTGGCCCGGAGCTTCAAGAGGGCCCCAAAGTGGGTCTTGGAGGCCCAGGACGGAGAGCCATACCTAGAGAGAGAGAGGTGGTCGAAGGGTCTGGAGGTGTAGTTCTGGTTGGGAGACAACTCTGTGTCGGAATCCTGGTTCACTTCCTGTTTGATGTGCAGCACATGACCGAGTGGCGAGGTGGGCTTTAAAGGGGCGGAGTGGCCGAAATTCTCCCTCCTCCTCCCATCCTGCAGGCTCCTCATAGGCTGCCCGGCCTGTCCGTCAGCTCTCAGGGAACGCCTGATTGGATGGAAGGAAATTTGGTGTAAGCAGAGCTTGCACAGTGCTTTATTCTTTCTCTCTCTAGGGGAGGATGGGTTGGGGAAGGGAGGATGTTGGCCACCCCTTTATTGGATGATCTTGCTTAGGTAACATCACTTTATCTTGCTTAGGTTAAAAAACATATATATATTTTTTTAGATATATATGTGTGTGTGTGTGCTCCTTTTAAGAACAAAAAAAGCCTTGAGTTTGGGAATTTGTTTATTTGGGTTGTTTGTTTTGGCTTTGCATTTATTTACAAATTATGCGTCAGTCAACATAACAATAATAAATTTAAAAAAGGATATGCAGGGCAAAGAAATGAAATCCAAAGAAAAATTAAAAACATAAGAAAGAGAAATGTGTCCAGCCCTGTCCAGAGAGGGCAGGATAGGGCAATGTTGGTCATTGCAGTAAAGCAGTCTGGCATTTAATAGCAGAGCAGGATGACTGTTACCAAATTACTAATGCTAATGTATAGCCCTTAGCGAGTGACGTTACCACTGAACAAGCACAGCAATAAAAGAGTAAGCCATCAGTATGGGATGTTATAGGGCTACTTACTGTACATAAACCCTCACAACATCAACCTGACAGAAATATTGTTACTCTAGGAAAACATCTGAAATACTTATCTGCAAGGTTAACACAAACAAGGCACTTACACACAGTACTGTTATGTGTGATGGAAAAATCATCAGATCTTATTGATTGAAAATTCTCACATTAAATTCATGGGTGATTAATTCATTAGTGATACGGCAATTTGTGAGGAGAGGCCATAATCACGGACAAATAGAAGAGTGCCCTTTTCAAAACTGCCGCTAGAGTTATAAGACAATATCACATTATGACTTGACGGGCGTCTGCTCTTCACACTTTAAATATTCCCTCCACCTCCGACCAGTTGGCATTTCAACTTTGAATATCAAATCAAAGATGGGGCTGCATGAGGGGATATAGAGTGATAGATACTAGATCTGTGAGGGGATATAGAGTGATAGATACTAGATCTGTGAGGGGATATAGAGTGATAGATACTAGATCTGTGAGGGGATATAGAGTGATAGATACTAGATCTGTGAGGGGATATAGAGTGATAGATACTAGATCTGTGAGGGGATATAGAGTGATAGATACTAGATCTGTGAGGGGATATAGAGTGATAGATACTAGATCTGTGAGGGGATATAGAGTGATAGATACTAGATCTGTGAGGGGATATAGAGTGATAGATACTAGATCTGTGAGGGGATATAGAGTGATAGATACTAGATCTGTGAGGGGATATAGAGTGATAGATACTAGATCTGTGAGGGGATATAGAGTGATAGATACTAGATCTGTGAGGGGATATAGAGTGATAGATACTAGATCTGTGAGGGGATATAGAGTGATAGATACTAGATCTGTGAGGGGATATAGAGTGATAGATACTAGATCTGTGAGGGGATATAGAGTGATAGATACTAGATCTGTGAGGGGATATAGAGTGATAGATACTAGATCTGTGAGGGGATATAGAGTGATAGATACTAGATCTGTGAGGGGTGAGGGGATATAGAGTGATAGATACTAGATCTGTGAGGGGATATAGAGTGATAGATACTAGATCTGTGAGGGGATATAGAGTGATAGATACTAGATCTGTGAGGGGATATAGAGTGATAGATACTAGATCTGTGAGGGGATATAGAGTGATAGATACTAGATCTGTGATAGGATCTGTGAGGGGATATAGATATAGAGTGATAGATACTAGATCTGTGAGGGGATATAGAGTGATAGATACTAGATCTGTGAGGGGATATAGAGTGATAGATACTAGATCTGTGAGGGGATATAGAGTGATAGATACTAGATCTGTGAGGGGATATAGAGTGATAGATACTAGATCTGTGAGGGGATATAGAGTGATAGATACTAGATCTGTGAGGGGATATAGAGTGATAGATACTAGATCTGTGAGGGGATATAGAGTGATAGATACTAGATCTGTGAGGGGATATAGAGTGATAGATACTAGATCTGTGAGGGGATATAGAGTGATAGATACTAGATCTGTGAGGGGATATAGAGTGATAGATACTAGATCTGTGAGGGGATATAGAGTGATAGATACTAGATCTGTGAGGGGATATAGAGTGATAGATACTAGATCTGTGAGGGGATATAGAGTGATAGATACTAGATCTGTGAGGGGATATAGAGTGATAGATACTAGATCTGTGAGGGGATATAGAGTGATAGATACTAGATCTGTGAGGGGATATAGAGTGATAGATACTAGATCTGTGAGGGGATATAGAGTGATAGATACTAGATCTGTGAGGGGATATAGAGTGATAGATACTAGATCTGTGAGGGGATATAGAGTGATAGATACTAGATCTGTGAGGGGATATAGAGTGATAGATACTAGATCTGTGAGGGGATATAGAGTGATAGATACTAGATCTGTGAGGGGATATAGAGTGATAGATACTAGATCTGTGAGGGGATATAGAGTGATAGATACTAGATCTGTGAGGGGATATAGAGTGATAGATACTAGATCTGTGAGGGGATATAGAGTGATAGATACTAGATCTGTGAGGGGATATAGAGTGATAGATACTAGATCTGTGAGGGGATATAGAGTGATAGATACTAGATCTGTGAGGGGATATAGAGTGATAGATACTAGATCTGTGAGGGGATATAGAGTGATAGATACTAGATCTGTGAGGGGATATAGAGTGATAGATACTAGATCTGTGAGGGGATATAGAGTGATAGATACTAGATCTGTGAGGGGATATAGAGTGATAGATACTAGATCTGTGAGGGGATATAGAGTGATAGATACTAGATCTGTGAGGGGATATAGAGTGATAGATACTAGATCTGTGAGGGGATATAGAGTGATAGATACTAGATCTGTGAGGGGATATAGAGTGATAGATACTAGATCTGTGAGGGGATATAGAGTGATAGATACTAGATCTGTGAGGGGATATAGAGTGATAGATACTAGATCTGTGAGGGGATATAGAGTGATAGATACTAGATCTGTGAGGGGATATAGAGTGATAGATACTAGATCTGTGAGGGGATATAGAGTGATAGATACTAGATCTGTGAGGGGATATAGAGTGATAGATACTAGATCTGTGAGGGGATATAGAGTGATAGATACTAGATCTGTGAGGGGATATAGAGTGATAGATACTAGATCTGTGAGGGGATATAGAGTGATAGATACTAGATCTGTGAGGGGATATAGAGTGATAGATACTAGATCTGTGAGGGGATATAGAGTGATAGATACTAGATCTGTGAGGGGATATAGAGTGATAGATACTAGATCTGTGAGGGGATATAGAGTGATAGATACTAGATCTGTGAGGGGATATAGAGTGATAGATACTAGATCTGTGAGGGGATATAGAGTGATAGATACTAGATCTGTGAGGGGATATAGAGTGATAGATACTAGATCTGTGAGGGGATATAGAGTGATAGATACTAGATCTGTGAGGGGATATAGAGTGATAGATACTAGATCTGTGAGGGGATATAGAGTGATAGATACTAGATCTGTGAGGGGATATAGAGTGATAGATACTAGATCTGTGAGGGGATATAGAGTGATAGATACTAGATCTGTGAGGGGATATAGAGTGATAGATACTAGATCTGTGAGGGGATATAGAGTGATAGATACTAGATCTGTGAGGGGATATAGAGTGATAGATACTAGATCTGTGAGGGGATATAGAGTGATAGATACTAGATCTGTGAGGGGATATAGAGTGATAGATACTAGATCTGTGAGGGGATATAGAGTGATAGATACTAGATCTGTGAGGGGATATAGAGTGATAGATACTAGATCTGTGAGGGGATATAGAGTGATAGATACTAGATCTGTGAGGGGATATAGAGTGATAGATACTAGATCTGTGAGGGGATATAGAGTGATAGATACTAGATCTGTGAGGGGATATAGAGTGATAGATACTAGATCTGTGAGGGGATATAGAGTGATAGATACTAGATCTGTGAGGGGATATAGAGTGATAGATACTAGATCTGTGAGGGGATATAGAGTGATAGATACTAGATCTGTGAGGGGATATAGAGTGATAGATACTAGATCTGTGAGGGGATATAGAGTGATAGATACTAGATCTGTGAGGGGATATAGAGTGATAGATACTAGATCTGTGAGGGGATATAGAGTGATAGATACTAGATCTGTGAGGGGATATAGAGTGATAGATACTAGATCTGTGAGGGGATATAGAGTGATAGATACTAGATCTGTGAGGGGATATAGAGTGATAGATACTAGATCTGTGAGGGGATATAGAGTGATAGATACTAGATCTGTGAGGGGATATAGAGTGATAGATACTAGATCTGTGAGGGGATATAGAGTGATAGATACTAGATCTGTGAGGGGATATAGAGTGATAGATACTAGATCTGTGAGGGGATATAGAGTGATAGATACTAGATCTGTGAGGGGATATAGAGTGATAGATACTAGATCTGTGAGGGGATATAGAGTGATAGATACTAGATCTGTGAGGGGATATAGAGTGATAGATACTAGATCTGTGAGGGGATATAGAGTGATAGATACTAGATCTGTGAGGGGATATAGAGTGATAGATACTAGATCTGTGAGGGGATATAGAGTGATAGATACTAGATCTGTGAGGGGATATAGAGTGATAGATACTAGATCTGTGAGGGGATATAGAGTGATAGATACTAGATCTGTGAGGGGATTTAGAGTGATAGATACTAGATCTGTGAGGGGATTTAGAGTGATAGATACTAGATCTGTGAGGGGATATAGAGTGATAGATACTAGATCTGTGAGGGGATATAGAGTGATAGATACTAGATCTGTGAGGGGATTTAGAGTGATAGATACTAGATCTGTGAGGGGATATAGAGTGATAGATACTAGATCTGTGAGGGGATATAGAGTGATAGATACTAGATCTGTGAGGGGATATAGAGTGATAGATACTAGATCTGTGAGGGGATATAGAGTGATAGATACTAGATCTGTGAGGGGATATAGAGTGATAGATACTAGATCTGTGAGGGGATATAGAGTGATAGATACTAGATCTGTGAGGGGATATAGAGTGATAGATACTAGATCTGTGAGGGGATATAGAGTGATAGATACTAGATCTGTGAGGGGATATAGAGTGATAGATACTAGATCTGTGGATCTCTGCATTGAGTACAGAGCTGTACGTTCTGAACGAGATCAACAGCACAAGCAGCTTGATTCCCTCCCCCTCCTCCTCAAGAGGAGCTAGAGGGCGGAGCAACTGGCGCTAAATTAATCAAAATTTCATTGCGCCGTGTTCCATTTCAAATGCACTAATGTCCATACCATGGCGTGATGACATCACGAGGAATTCCCCTCGGGCAAAATACAGAGTTCACTGGATTAAAGATTCAAATAGTTTTTTTCAGTTTGAAATGAAGGCTCGGTCAATGTAAATCATTGAACATGATGTGTAATTAATAGAATAGGAAGCTCTATTGGTTAGGGGTTTATTTCTTCAATCTATTGGAATATTAACTACATTTTATTGTGTATTTAAGGAATTAGTCATGTTGTTTCCTGATACCAAAGAATCTCCTTCAAGATGCACATGTGAAATCACTTTAGGCTGGAGCTGTCCAGGACCAGGGTTGGTGACAATCCTTTCAGGACCTCCTACCGATAGTTAGAAACTTTTGTTTGGACAGATTGGGGAGTTTGTTGTGGTAAAGCCCTACGGAAAGTAGAAAGAGGTGACAGGAGAAAAAAATAAACAAATAAAAATCGGTCTTACCCTCTGAGAGTGGACATCTGGGAAAGGTGAGGGCTGTGGTGTGATGACATGCTGCTTCTGGCCCATCCCTTTTTGAGTGACAGGTCCAGGACTCCATCTAGGGACAGGACATAAGGGTTAGTAACTTAGAAAGCAAGAGCCATTCTGTCAGGTGTGCACATAGAGAGGAGGACTAATCTTTGTATCGGAGCCATTATAGCAGCCGTGACAGCATGGGCAGCACCATTAATTTTAAAATAGTCCATTTTCTTCACGATTGGCTGATCCCTCCTTATGACCCAGTTGGACATGACTACAACAGGGTCATCAGGAGGGATCAGCCAATGAAGTTGGAAGTCCCAACCAGTTAACTACATTAAAATGGTGGAAGCCCTCAATGACACTGCTCATGCAAATACGGCCTTTTGGCCACTAGAGGCCTCTATCATTCTCTATGGGTGTGCAGGATTTGTGCAGTACAGTAGGGTAATGAATCTGCTGATTCTGGTACCTTGTACTGCAGGCTGTGGCGGCATCCTCTTGACAGTGAGGAACAGGTTACTTTATATCTACTACCAGACCTAGTGCATCTATTGGTTCAGCGTAATACCAGACCTAGTGCATCTATTGGTTCAGCGTAATACCAGACCTAGTGCATCTATTGGTTCAGCGTAATACCAGACCTAGTGCATCTATTGGTTCAGCGTAATACCAGACCTAGTGCATCTATTGGTTCAGCGTAATACCAGACCTAGTGCGTCTATTGGTTCAGCGTAATACCAGACCTAGTGCATCTATTGGTTCAGCGTAATACCAGACCTAGTGCATCTATTGGTTCAGCGTAATACCAGACCTAGTGCATCTATTAGTTCAGCGTAATACCAGACCTAGTGCATCTATTGGTTCAGCGTAATACCAGACCTAGTGCATCTATTGGTTCAGCGTAATACCAGACCTAGTGCATCTATTGGTTCAGCGTAATACCAGACGTCTGCTGGTTCAGTGTAATACCAGAACTAGTGCGTCTGCTGGTTTTACCTTGTTCTACAGGCTGTGGCGGAAGCTTTTTGACAGTGAGGTCGAGAGGCGAGTCCTGGTCGGCCATAAGCAGCTTGGAGAGGACAGGGTTCTGGCTGGGTACGGAGGATGTAGCAGTACCACCAAGGCTGGCAGCAGGGGGCAGCGAGGGGGGAGGTGGCAGGCTCTGATCTGAGTGGGCCTGGGTAGCAGGGCTGGGGGCAGAGGGGATGTCCTGAGAAGAGGAGCTGTTTTTTGAGGTATATTCGGCAGCAAACTGGCGGATCATCCTCTGCATTATCTCCCGAGCCACTACTGGAATGTGCAGGTCTGAGAAGCTGGGGACATCTGAGGGAGGGAGAGGGGAAAATAATATCAAAGATATCTGTAGAGATGGTTGACTCTTAGCACAGGTTATTCAAATGTAACTAAGAACACATAAGGCCCACTTCCAGACAGACTATTCCCGCTAGAATTTCAATATACAATCTTCCAGAAATGGTTGTAACACAAGCACACAGGATGTGGTATGTAACAAACACTGTTCTTGTAAAGACCTACCTTTTTTGTAGAGGACTGCACTGAGGAATTCCTCAGCTTGTTTCTCGAGTCTGTTGATCTTAATCTGGTCTTTGACCAGCAGGGGTTTAGCCCCACTCTCCGACCCCTGGTTGCTCAGGCCAACTAAGTGCTCCTGGGAGAAGAGAGAAACAGAAACACAGCTAAGTGATGGAGAAACAACGAATAGCACCGTCACTGCAGAAGTGGGAACCTGTGGTGTATGGTAGACCTTTACAAATATATAAATACCGTTGCTGCACGAGTGACGAGACAAATGAATAGGCTCTGGAAAAAAACAAGAGTATCCGAAGAGCACCGGTAATCATCTTCATTATACAGACCCCTACACAGCGCTCATACCTTTTGATCTCAGGAAAGCTTAAAGACTAATTATGTGGCAGATTTGTCACAGAGCAAACTAAAGATGTGCTGTATTGGTTAAGACCTCAGTATGCTTCAGTTCAGCTGGCAACTAGCAGAGTGCTCGCATACTCCCTTAAAAGACCGTCGCAAAAATTGTTTAAAATGGAGAAGGGGAAAAAAGGACAATAGTAGGGTTTGTCCATTTTGAGACGCCGTACCCAGTATACATACACTTCTTCAAAATAGTCAGAATTAATCTAAGATAGATTTCTTGAGTTATGTCATTAATTTTAACGTTTTTGCCGAGGTGATCTTAGTCCCACAATTTTACATTAAGATGTTTGTACAGTATTAAGTGAATTTTTTAAATCATGAAAACATTAGTCTCCGGTTGAATGACAACAAACACTTAATTGAAGAATCCTTACCGTTGACCAACCCCCGACAAAGGCAAGTAAACTTCGGCTGCCGACTTTGGCTTGCCTTGAGAAAAAAAAAAAGTGCGCACGAACAACCAGGGAAAAAAAAAAAAAAAAAAAAAACTTGCCCGAAGACCAAAGAGAACAAAAATGGCACCAAATGTTGTCATATATGATGTCACCAAATGTTGTCACCAAATGTTGTCATATATGCAAACTGTTCCGAACTGTTTCGGGTGGGAAGCATGGGGAAGCCTTTAGCAGAGTTTGTGGCTGATTTAGGATCAGATTACCCCAACCCCCAATGTAACCAGAACCATTTGGGAGATAAAAACAATCTGACCCTGGCCTGTATCTGTAGTTAGGGACAACGTCTATGTTCTGCTAGATGAGTACAGTAGGCATGGAGGAGGGGAGGAAGAGCAGTATGTTCTTTTCTCTTCATGTGCAGCTCTGCCTCTATACAGTGCATTCGGAAAGTACTCAGACCCCTCGGCTTTTTCTACATTTTGTTACGTTAGAGCCTTGTTCTAAAGGGATTAACGTGTTCATGACAAAGCATAAACAGGTTTAGAATGTTTTGAAAAATAATTTAAAAAGATAAAGAACTGAAGTATCACATTTACATAAGTATTCAGATGCTTTACTTAGTACTTTGTTGAGAGACCTTTAGCAGTGATTACAGCCTTGAGTCTTCTTGGGTATAACGCTACAAGCTTGGCACACCTGTAATTGGGGAGTTACTCACATTATTCTATGAAGATCCTCTCAAGCTCTGTCAGGTTGTATGGGGAGGGTCGCTGCACACACTATTTTCAGGTCTCTCCAGAGATGTTCGACCGGGTTGAAGTCCAGGCTCTGGCTGGGCCACTCAAGGACATTGAGACTTGTCCTAAAGTCACTCCTGCATTGTCTTGGCTGTGTGCTTACGTTCGTTGTCCTTTTGGAAGGTGAACCTTTGCCTCAGTCTGAGGTCCTGAGCAGGTTTTCATCAAGGATCTCTGCACTTTTCTCCATTCATCTTTGCCTCAATCCTGACTAGTCTCCCAGTCCCTACCACTGAAAAACATCCCCACAGCATGATGCTGTCACCACCATGTTTCACCGTAGGGATGGTGCCAGGTTTCCTCCAGACGTTACACTTGGCATTCGGGCCAATGATTTCAATATTGGTTTCATCAGACAAGAGAATCTTGTTTCTCATGGTCTGAGAGTCCTTTAGGTGCCTTTTGGCAAATGCCAAGCAGTCTGTCATTTGCCTTTTACTGAAGAGTGGCTTCTGTCTGGCCACTCAACCATAAATTCCTGATTGGTGGAGTGTTGCAGAGATGGGAGAACCTTCCAGAAGGACAACCATCTCCACAGAGGAACTCTGGAGATCTGTCAAAGGGACCATCAGGTTCTTGGTCACCTCCTTGACCAAGGCCCTTCACTCCCGATTGCCCAGTTTGGCCGGATGGCCAGCTCTGGGAAGAGTCTTGGTGGTTCCAAACTGCTTCCATTTAAGAATTATGGAGACCACTGTGTTCTTGGGGATCTTCAATGCTCTAATTTGTTGGTACCCTTCCCCAGATCTGTGCCTTGACACAATCCTGTCTCGGTGCTCTACGGACAATTCCACAGATCTAATGGCTTGGTTCACCCGACCTCAACCCAACAGATGGTTTGGGATTAGTTAGACCACAGAGTGAAGGAAAAGCAGCCAACAAGCACTCAGCATATGTGGGAACTCCTTCAAGATTGTTGGAAAAGCCTTCCAGGTAAAGCTGGTTGAGAGAATGCCAAGAGTGTGCAAAGCTGTCAAGATTCTTTGAAGAATCTAAAATAGATTTGTTTAACACTTTTTTGGTTACTACATGATTCCATATGTGTTATTTCATAGTTGATGTCTTCACTATTATTCTACAATGTAGATAGTAAAAATAAAGAAAAACCCTGGAATGAGTACGTGTGTCCAAACTTTGACTGGTACTGTATATAAATAAGGTATTTGTTTATTGTGCAAAAATGTAAAAAAAAATAATAATAATTGCTGTCATAATAGGGTATTGAGTGTGTGTGTGTGTGTGTGTATATATGTTTTTTTTTTTTAAATCAATTTTATAACAAGGCTGCAATGTAACAAAATGTGGAAAAAGTCAAGGGGTCTGAACACTTTCCCGAATGCACTATATTGTAAGGGCCAGTTACTGGGTGAACTTTGAGCAAATTGCCCTCCAATCCACATCCATTAGATTCTGTACAGTCAGTCAGAATTAGTGTTGTCACGATACCAGTTTTGACTTTGATATCAATACCAGGTTAAGTATCACGATACTCGATACCAAAACCAAATAAGGCATATTAGTCAAAGTTACAGAATGGCACTTGATCCAGACAGATAAACTCAGCTACTGCTTCGTTCAATTGCTGGGCATCTTTTGAGTTCAAGATCATTACATTTGAACATTATGTCAACAAAAAAAAAAAGTGTCATTTATGCATTATTTAATCAATTATACAATCAATTTGACTTTTTTTTTTTACCAATCTAACTAGCAAACAATATAAATAATGTATTTGAATAGTAAATCTATTGATTAACCTAGTAAATCAAGATGTAGCATAGGTCTATTCACAAAACAGGTGAATGCATATTATTCAATAGGATTGTGTGCATGCATTGAGTTTGAGCTTGTTTTAGCTAATTTTATGAGGTTAAAGATGACAGTCCCTTCCATTTAGAAGTATTTTATTAGCAATTGCTAGGGGCACATTATTTTATTGTACTAATCAACAACATTTGCATAAACAAAATCTCTTTTATAAAAGTGTGCACTGCTTCTTTAAGAAAGTCCGCAAGGCAGAATTCTACATTTTGGGTCTTTATTTTTGGTTAGGGTTAGAAATAAGGTTAACAGTATTGATACGGTTATGTTTAAAATCACATTTTAAGAAGAGAAATAGGCAGTTGATGACAGTGGTTATAGTAACTAGTGATGATCCAGAATATGGCTACGGACTCTTGTGGAAATCGGACTGGAGGCGAGGAAGTGAATATGTTTTTGGTGACAATCAGCTTTGAAATCAGCATATATTTGAATTATGGTTGGCATATTATCACAAAAAAAAAAAAAAAAAAAAAGTACTAGGGTAGTGAATTCATTCAGCTGTAAGCTAGCAAGGAAAGTAAGCCTATAATTAAAGCTGGAAGCTACCGGTATCCTCTTGCATTGTCAAGTTTTTCTAGCCTGTATGGACATTGTTTCTCGAACAGTAATGAGCAGTTTCAACATTTCTACATGCCGTGTTGCATTATTCAAGTGTGTTAACTTCTGTGCAGCATGAGTTGGGAGCAGCCCAGACAGCTCTAGCAATGAATGAGTTAGGGTCAGACAGCAGTCCTGTGTGCGCACACACAGTGTTGGTCCCATGTTTCATGGGCTGAAATAAAAGATCCCAGACATGTTTCATACGCACAAAAAGCTTATTTATCTCAAATTTGGTTTGCAAATTTGTTTACATCCCTGTTAGTGAGCATTTCTACTTTGCCAAAATAATCCAGCCACCTGACAGGTGTGGCATATCAAGAAGCTGATTAAACAGCATGATCATTACACAGGTGTAAGACCAATTTAAAATGTGCAGTTTTGTAACACAAACAAAATGCCACATGTCTCAAGTTGAGGGAGTGTGCAATTGACATGCTTATGACAGGCATGTCCACCAGAGGTGTTGCACGAGAATTTAATGTTAATTTCTCTACCATAAGCCACCTCTCATTTTAGAGAATTTGGCAGTACGCTCAACCGGCCTCATAACCACAGACCACGCGTAGCCATGCCAGCCCAGAACCTCCACATCTGGCTTCTTCACCTGTGAGATTGTTTGAGACCTGCCACCCAGACAGCTGATGAAACTGGGTTTGCACAACCGAAGCATTTCTGCACAAACTGTCAGAAACTGCTTCAGGGAAGCTCATCTGCGTGCTCATCGTCCTCACCAGGGTCTTGACCTGACTGCAGTTGTCGTAACGGACTTCAGTGGGCAAATGCTCACCTCCGATAGCCACTGGCACACCGGAGAAATGTGTTCTTTACAGATGAATCCCAAGAGAGAGAGCGTGCAGGGCTTATTGATCAAAAGCAATGTTTCAAAAAATATATACATTGCGACATGTGTAATGGAAACGGTAGCTATAGGAGAAATGTTCAAAAGACTGAAATTGTTTTTCGTTCGACAGGGATATTTATTTTGTCAAACTTCATTTTTAAAAATGTTATATACAAATTATGGAAACTTTTGAATTAAAACGGTATATATGAGGCACGTGATGTCATCATGTGAAACAATGTACAGTGCTGCATACTCATATCAAAGAGAATCTACAGTAAAAAGCAGTTACATCACCATTTAATTCTAAATGCCTACTGCTTGCTAAATCTATTTTTCAACTATAAAAAGTATGTTTCTTTGCAGGACAAGGACTGTCTTGCCTTTCAAGAATGCCTGAATTTCATCACCTTGTTTTCTGGTTGATTTGGATCTCTTTTAGTCCCCATTTGGACTAATCTTCCAGGAGTCCTTAAACATTAAAATACAATTTATAACTTGGATGCACGTTTCACCATCTAATTATTTCTCATCTATGGGTGCAAGTCTCACCATGGCACGGACTGTGGTGATAGGTTGGCACATGAGAACGATTAGAATACGGCAAATATAAGTCAATTCTTGCATTCTATCCATGCTGGCTTTTGCGGGCTACCGGAAGACATGAAACAGATCTGTCTCCAAATCATTATTAATGCACAATTTGCCTAAATGGATAATGGAAACACCTCAATCACTACAGGTGGAACAGCAGAAGACAGAATGGAGGAAGAGAAGAAAAAAGAGTTACCTTGACTTTGTCTCGTCTTAAGCAGCAGAACAGGCAGTTCTCATCAAATGACCAGTCTGACACACCTTCAGGCTCACAGTCTGTGGATCCAGGAGAAACATTTTAGAAAGGAGAGGACAGGGTATGGTGGAGTATGACAAAAACATCTCAGATGGTGGTTAAAAACATGAAAAAGCAACAAAAATTCTCCCAAAGAAAACCTCTTTAGAAGTCCTGGATACAGTGACACAGTCCACTAGGACTTATATGAATCACAGATGTCAGAGTCAACCACTTATTGCGGAAAGAAAAAAACATGAGTAGACATTGACAACTGATTGGTAATAAAAAAAATCTTATTTTCAAGTTAGTGATTCTTATGTAATACTAAAAGTGTATATTATGCACTATATTCACAATTGTTTGGTTGCTTACATGAATCTCTAAAATGAGATTAGCAGATAAGTGTACATTTCTACATTTAATCTCTGAAAACAATTTATTAAATTAGTATTTTCAATATAGAGCTATTAGCAACGCTATTTAGCGTTGCTAATACCCTACATTATTCATCTCATATGTATATACTGTACTATATATATATATATATATAATCTACTGCATCTTTATGTAATACATGTATCACTAGCCACTTTAAACTATGCCACTTTGTTTACATACCCTACATTACTCATCTCATATGTATATACTGTACTCGATACCATCTACTGCATCTTGCCTATGCCGTTCTGTACCATCACTCATTCATATCTTTATGTACATATTCTTTATCCCTTTACACTTGTGTATATATGGTAGTAGTTTTGGAATTGTTAGGTTAGATTACACTCGCATTAACATCTACTAACCATGTGTATGTGACAAATAAAATTTGATTTGGTTGATTCTGTGATCTCAAACCAGTGAGCTTTACTAACATTCATCAAGAATATGGGCAAAACTATTATTGACAATGGAAAAGGTGGGAATGTTCTTTTCCCTTGTCATATAAATTGATACATTTACTCAAAATAGCATTAAAATTGCTTATCCAGACGGCATTTCAGTGAATATTGAGTTGTGACAGACAACCTGATCCAATTTGGGTCTTGAGGCAAAATCAGTTGAGAACCACTGGGCTAGACCGTGATCTCAGTCACACTCAGTCTAAGTGCGACTGATGTTGAGTTAAAAACAGGTAAAGGACATGAACAGACAAGCTCAAGGAGCTCATCGAAGATAATTAAAACAAAGAAAGTTACCAAATGGTGTCAGAGACTGGGAATTTGTGCCTGGTTGGTCGGTTGCCATGGAAATCCATTTGCTTCGAGTCCTACTAACCTTCAGCTAAGAGCATAATTTAATAATTGAGTACATTAATATACCTAGTCAGAGGTGGGCAGTTTCACATTGATTCACTGTTGAACTAGGTCTTGAGCGCCTATTAAATCATCTACATTAAATAGAGAAATAAATCATGTCTGATGGAATAGGCTTTCATGGTCAGCTCATCTTTAACCGATCTCTAAAGTTAATATTGTCTTCAATGTTCTCCAAGCAATAGGTTACTCAGATAAAACAAATCTATAAAAAAAAGACAGAATTTATGTATAAAATTAAGTCCAGTCTTGATCAAGTACGGCAATTAACAATAGTGGTCCTAGTATTCAATTCAAATCAGTAACAGTCTTGTCAGAAGAAAGAGCATGGTTGAGTTAAGGTTAGCACACATTGTATGTTTGTTTTGTCAAGCACAAGAATGCATTCTTGCAGCACTAGGAGGGTTTTGACTCTCAGGACACCCAGTTCACTCCTACTAGTAATGATGATAGTGTTCTAGCTGAAATCTATTCACTCACATGATCTTGAGTAACCCCACCAACTTCCCCATCATTTTGTTTGTATGGATCGTATTGTACATTTGCTTCGAACCAAAGCAACTGGTACTATAGTCCCATTTAGGGTAGTCTTTTACAGCGCTCGAGCAGAAGTCGTCAAAACTCTAAATAATGCCTTCCATTGTCGTCAGTAAATATCACGCATTTTGTCTGAAAGAACTGTACAGGCTTTAACATTGGCTCCAGGCCAGCCCAAACTCCAACTTCATATGAACACAAAGCGTGCCTCTTTCCAGAGGCCAAGCGGACTGTTTACAAGGAGGAGTCACTGTGGAAGGGTACCACATGGTACAATAGCACAGCATTGTGATAGGGGGGCAAATATAGGCCTACGTACACTCAGAAAATATTAAATACTTAGGCCTACACTTCTTGACGTGTTTGACTATGGAATTGTTGATAAATCAACGCGGGCATCAGTTCAGAAGTCTTGGAACAACTATTTGTGTTTATGACATGGGATGGACATGATTTCGGTTTTAATGAGCGTAGCAGTGATGTGGGTTTGTGTGTCAGTCAGTGCAACAAATTGACTCACCTTTAAATAACGTTAGATCCTCCAGCAGCCCCGACCCAAACAACCCTTCTAAAATGCTCTCAAAACCTGTGGAAAAACAACAATACATTCCATGAATACATAGAACATTCTATAAACCCACGAATAGGCAAAATGCGAAAAATATGCTTTTCATTCTACAAATGTTGGGGAATTTCAATCCATTAGAGGCCCAAAAACATGTAGCCTACAGTTTAAGATGTAAGCCTATGCTTCCCATTGCATTCACTGTAAATGTATGATAGAGTAAGTACATAGGCCCTAGTCTACTGCCAAGGAGCCCAATTAAATGTCTTTCTGCCAAAGTGTCAATTACTGAGAAACTTTGACATTCTCAGTGATCAAACACCATCCTTCCTATACATGCCTAATTCTCCACAACCCCACTTTGACTTTCAATTTCATCTTGAAGCACACCCTCAGCAAATCTCCTCTTGCCTCACATTAAAAAAAAAACACATTAAATGGAATGCACGTACGTTTTGACTAATGATATAGCATGCACAAGGGTCTGCCAGTTGCCAAGCAACAAGAAAGACTACACAGTTTGGTGTGCTAACATGTTGAGGCAACGGTCAGAGGAGAGGGTTTGGGTCTGTCAATCAATAGTACTGCAGAATCTGTCATGTCTCACATCAGACTGCTCTGGACTGTACTGACGGGAGGCAACAGGATACACACCATGGCAATGATCCATGGTCCTTTTTATTGAAAAAAGGGTTTCAGTTTGTAATGAATCTTCTAAATGTTGCTACAGCATACTAAGACTAATTAATACAACACAGCTTTGGTCACCCCGATCTCAAAAGCTAATGATTTTGACCACTTGGAACTTTTGGAATTCAACATTTTTCTCCCGACCGTGCCGTTCTGCTTGTAAAAATAACGACCAACCTTTCCCTCAAGTAAAGATGCTTTTAAAAAATGTTCAGGTTATTGTCCATAATTGTCAGTTGCACGATTATGCAATGATTGTGCCAGCACACACACACACAATACGTAGGCTAGGCTATACACTGACTGTCAACACAATTCCATCTTAACTTCCAGAGTCTTAACCTCCGACAGCAGGAGTTAGTTCACTCATCTATAGAGAAAGGGTGGCTGGCTCACTAGGCAGAGCACCGTTCTCTTCAGAACATAGCCTAATATGATGAGTGGGATGTTCCACAAAATGAATGCCTTTTGCACCCCTTTAATATTTTAAGTAATATTTGTGCACCAATATTGCATTTTAAAAGCCCGTTATATTCAATGAAGTGCCCTTTAACGTAGACCACATGGAGAATTACATACAGATTTTGTAGATGAATAAAAAGACTTCATATTATCAGAATTCTGCCTCTTGACATGTCCCTCCATGCACCCTCTGACTTCCAGGGAGATATTAACCCAGTTAACTTGGCTTTACAATGTTGGGCTTATTTTGTTGCCTTGAATGTAATTTCTGAAGATTATTTTGATTTAAATGAGATTAGCGAATCATTTTATGGAGAAAAAAAAAATATATATATATATTTAATCACCTGGCCCTCATGTTAAGGTGAACCCTGCTACGTGAATGGGACTTGTTTTAATATGGTGAAAGTATGCCTTTTTTAGCCAAAAGAAACATTGAACATCTAATAGTCAAATCCTAGTGTAAAAGCAGCTGGTTCTACTCTTTTTGGCCATTTTCTGGTGTTTTGTGGTGGAAACCGAGTGGGTCTAGCATACCATGTCAACCCTGTTACCCATAGATAGACAGGCTAGAAATGTATTTAATTACAAATGTTGCATTCATATGCCCTTCCTTGTTGCCTTTCCCATGTCACACAGGGAGTTATGACCGGTTTAAAACCCTGTTACTTTATAGGTACTTATAGCAACGAACAGGCAGACCTGCTACAACTGGATTTCTTAAAACGCTACTAATGGGAGATTACATGCACCTGTGTGTTAAACCCACAAGAATAAACCAACAGATTAGTTGATCTCTCGTTGTTACCTTGTCAAGTGATTATGATACTAGACAGCTGCTTCTACGTTCTCCACTCCCGCCCCCAATGAAACGTCGACCCATCGGACACCGTAAGGCTGATGAATAAAACATTTTTTATAAGAATATAGAAGTATGCCTATATATCATTCAAACGTTTCACCTTTTAAAATTAAAAAAATTATGCGTGCTATTTGAAATAACCATTAACCACATTGTCATTTGACACAAAATTATTATAGGCCAAACTCATCACGACTGACTTGATTTAATAGCCTACAGATTTCAAATATGGACAGTCCAGGGATATCCCCCCGATCTTGATAAGATATATATAATTAAATGGACAACAAATTATACGAATAGGCTACACCAACAATAGTTTTACATTCATACAAAGGTGTCGGGTAAATTGCCACAGATTTGCAGTGGTATGCTAACTGAGGAAATACTTTATTTCAGTCGTACAGAATGATTGTGAAATAGATAAATCTCCCTTGGTGTACTAACAAAGCAGGATCAATTTGTTCAGAGGGTGAAATATTATTGAAAGATGTTGGCAGCAATCAGGACCAACGGAACATCTCGTCATTCATCCGCTTTAAGAAATGGTAAATCGTGGCCAATGATGGTAGCAATTGAGCAACTGTGTGGGTGATTTTAGCCCATATCGATGGTTTAACAGGAGATTACCTTGTGTTAGTACACTGGCCAATTTTCATTGCAATATGTCCATTGATGCGTTAGAGGTCAGAGGCGACATCTGTCCACTTGTCTGTAGAACGTCACAAAGCACACAACATGCTCTAGTAAAGACCCTCACCATAGCTGCAAAAACAGAATACATTTAGGCTACGTGTTGTTTACCATCATGTTGTTTTGGTGCAATGGCAAATCAGAGGACAGAGTGTATGTTCTCAAAACATTTCTTCCAGTAGTCTACTCCACTAGGATACAAAAACAAAATGTTCGTCATTTGCCTATTTATGTAGCCAAAGTCACACATCCTAAACACTTTCCACAAGTTACATTACTGGAAAAATACTGCATCTAGACACAAAAACCAACACAGCATGTTTGTGCATTTTAATACAATACAAATACTTAAATGTTTCCACGAGCAAAACCAACCTACGATCGAAGTTATCAACCCATCATCAACTTGCCATCCACTCTCTTCCTCAACCAATAAAGTGCCAATAATGTAAAAAGCCTGTTAAAATCCCCTTGTTCCAACCCCATCATCCACCTCCAGAACAGAATGTGACAAAAGAAACTGATAAATAAATTAAATGGTTCAATCAAGCCTACAGCTAGAGCTGAGAGTTCCTCTGTTTCTGGGCACAGAACTTAACCTAGTCTTCATTTTAAAACCTTGAGCTACAGCTAGAGCTGAGAGTTCCTCTGTTTCTGGGCACAGAACTTAACCTAGTCTTCATTTTAAAACCTTGCCTCTCTCCCATTCCCCCAATTACAACCCCCTCCTTCAGAAGAAATAGGGAAAAAAAAAGCACAGGCAAAGACAAAAAAGTAGTGAAAATATAGGCTAGCACTAGCCCCTAGCTGGAGGAAGAGGGAGGGATGTGCTGTTTCTGGGTTAGTGAACAGGACTTCAGCAGCTAGCTAACCCAACCATCCAATCCCATGTCGGGAATATTTCAGAGGGAGAAAAAAATTAAAATAGGTCATCCACTTAGGTTTGACAAATCAACGCCATTAAATTAAGTCACTCTTCAGGAATTTATTTTAGGGCATTTAAACATGAGGCAGTGAGATGCATTATTAAAAGGGCTGTCAGTAGCAACACAACAATGAGCTCAGGGTGCTAGAACAACATTGTAATAAACAACTACTGGGCTATACAACACAGAAACAAGAGTTATTTTCCTCCAATTTTGTATAAATCACTAGACTGCATACTGCAAAGAAACAGCAGCGGCCTACATTTCCAGCGAAGGGAGGTAGGTAGGTAGAGGGGGAGCCAGTAAAATGTGTTCTAAAGGCAACCTCATGTAGCTGACATGCTGGATCTCATGAAGAGTTAACTCCACATCAAATTTTGCTAACTCATAGCATTCAACAATGTGGTGTGGGTATGGTGATGATGCTGAATACAACCAAATGCATGGAAGAAATAGCCTATGCATGGAAGAAATAACTATCCAACCCTCAAAACACACTGCTAGTAGTGAGCTACTGAAAACCATGCTATCCAATATATGAAGGAAGCATTACAAGCAGTGACATGGGAGTTATTCTAGGGATCGTGACCACTTGATAAACCATTAGGCCTAACCCACTAATTGAAGAAATGAATTAGGCTACTGTGGATAACCCGCGGTATATGCCTACAGTATATAGGGTAGACTAGGCCTACAGGGTAGAGATACGATTCTGAAGCTAGCCTATAGCCTACAGGCATGGCAGTAACGAGGCGCAAGGTAAAGAGGTGTGGAACAAAGAGTTAATAAGAGAGACTGCAAAATATGATCCAATAGCCATTAGGCAACACTACTTACCTAATGTGAGGAAATCAATTAAGGTCAATCTTAAAAGATTCAGGCTAGTATCACAGAATATTACAAAGAAAGGTACCTCACCATTTGCCATGTTTTTCAATTGAAAAGACTGGCATCTTTAATTTCTAGGGTCTTTGTGCCTTGTCTCCAGAAATCTAGAGTAGACACTGTCAATCTACAGTTCAGAGGCCCAATATCAAAAACGTAAGTAAATTGCTGAGCATAAGGATGTCAGGATTCTAGATGAACCATACAAATTAGAGGTCGAGCTCTTAAATTAATTAGGGCCGATTTCAAGTTTTCATAAATCGGTAGCCGGCATTTTTGGACGTCGATTATGGCCGATTACATTGCACTCCACGAGGAGACTGTGGCAGGCTGACCACCTGTTACGCAAGTGCAGCGAGGTAAGTTGCTAGCTAGCATTAAACTTCTCTTATAAAAAACAATCTTCA
This sequence comes from Oncorhynchus clarkii lewisi, assembly GCF_045791955.1. NCBI lineage: Eukaryota > Metazoa > Chordata > Actinopteri > Salmoniformes > Salmonidae > Oncorhynchus > Oncorhynchus clarkii. The sequence continues at coordinate 26,441,907 of NC_092169.1, read as the reverse complement.
CATAATCACTAGTTTACTACACATGGTTGATGATATTACTAGGTTGACTAGCTTGTCCTGGGTTACATATAATCAATGCGGTGTCTGTTAATTTATCGAATCACAGCCTACTTCGCCAAAAGGGTGATTTAACAAGCGCAGTCGCGAAAAAAGCTCTGTCGTTGCACCAATGTAACGAACCATAAACATCAATCCCTTTCTTAAAACCAATGCACAAGTATATTTTTTTAAACCTGAATATTTAGTTAAGAAATTCATGTTAGCAGGCAATATTAACAAGGGAAATTGTGTCACTTCTCTTGCGTTCAGTGCAAGCAGAGTCAGGGTATATGTAGCAGTTTGGGCCGCCTGGCTCGTTGCGAACTGTGTGAAGACCATTTCTTCCTAACAACGACCGTAATTAACAGAATTTTACATAATTATGACATAACATTGGTTGTGCAGTGTAACAGCAATATTTAGACTTATGGATGCCACCAGTTCGGTAAAATACAGAACGGTTCTATATTTCACTGAAAGAATAAATGTTTGGTTTTCAAAATTATCGTTTCTGGATTTGACCATATTAATGACCTAAGGCTCGTATTTCTGTGTGCTTATTATAATTAAGTCTATGATTTGATAGATCAGTCTGACTGAGCGGTGGTAGGCAACAGCAGGCTCGTAAGCATTCATTCAAACTGCACTTTCCTGCGTTTGCCAGCAGTTCTTCGCAAAGCTTGAATCCTAGCGCTGTTTATGACTTCAAGCCTAATCCGAGACGAATCCGAGACCATGATTGTGCTTCCGTTGTGGGTGTGGTAGCAAAGCATCCTTTGTTTGCATGCAAGTAACATACAGTATATTAATATGCTTTACCATGTCTCCCGGCAGTGGAACTGCTCTGGCGCACTGCATGAAAGAGCCGTGCTTCACCCGCAGTCACCCGCAGTGCCGAAAGAGCCACAGAGACTGGCGAACTACCTTCCAAAGTCCAACAAGGCACACTGAAACGGTTTCAGACAGCACTCTATCCCCGCTCTTCCAAAGAGTTACTTTTTGTTTGGTGAGGTAATATTAGCGGTTTGAACTAGGGCCAACCCTCCTACAACTCAAAAGGCGATTACAGTATGTGTATAAGAGCACTTATTAGATCTCTTATTCAATCTAAATGTTATAGGAGCTCCTCATGAGTGGTGCATAAGCTATACTGTATGAGCGCATGAAAACAGTTGAGGGTCGTTCCATGTCACTTCAGCAAGCCATGAGAACTGATACTGTATACTTGTTATTGGTTTGGGGTCCGTGGCTGGCTTTTGACCATTTCTTTGGATTCCCAATGTTAGAAAAAGTTTGGTCCAAATCAGATTTAAGGTACTATATTTGGGGCGGCAGGTAGCCTAGTGGTTAGAGCGTTGGACTAGTAACCGAAAGGTTGCAAGATCGAATCCCCGAGCTGACAAGGTAAAAATCGTTCTACCCCTGAACAAGGCACTTCCTAGGCCATCATTGAAAAAAAATAATTTGTTCTTAACTGACTTGCCTAGTTAAATTAAGGTAAAATTGTGAATATCATATGAATCCTATACATTTCAAATTAGCTTAATTTCTCAGTGTGAAAACTATATTTCAACAAAATAATGTTACAGAAATGCGAAACGTATTGGTTTCTAAATATTTCAGAACACTCCAAGGTGGTGGGTATCGAAATCCTCCTTGTGCTTTTTGAGGTGGAACGACCCTTGAGCTACCAGTTCCTATGAGGAACCAGCTGTAGCATGTCTGTCTTTAGTTAGGCCTACCATGCAGCTACACGGTGCTCACTGTGACTAACTACCCAATCTCCCTTTGCCTTCTCCTGACCTATATCTGTAACCAATTCAGGGCTGAGGATGGGGGAAGAGATTTGGAGTGACACCATCTCCCCTCCCAGAAGCACTTAACTACTGAAGTCCCCTTTTAGCAAAGCTCTGGGTAGCAGTCCCCTTAGGCACAGATCTAGGATCACCTTAAATGATTAAGATTTGGGGAGGTTAAGGGAAACCTAGAATCTGACCTTGATTAGTGTCTAGGGGCAATTTATCCTAATCTAAAAAGACTGGACTACTAGAGTAACTACTATTACAGAAGTAGTGGAAGAGTGGATAAGTGATCTTAAAAGTGGACAAGATACTAGTTTATAGGCTATCATGGTATAGGCTGCTATCAGTTTACCCCACTCGGGTGTTTGAGCATGTACAGATGTAAGATCTTAATTTGATCACTCAATGCTGAAAATGTTCCTGCAAGGCAAGAAATGCAAATTTAGTGTAGTGTACTCAAGGGTTTAAAAAGACTGGACGTTTGTAATTCCACTTAAAAAAGTCAGACTTGATTTGCTCTAATGAAAAATGTATTAACCCCTACAAAGAAAAGGACATGACTTATAATCCACATTTCCTGTTGCTCCAGGATAAGTTTCCTGCTATAGCAAACCGTCTCCTAGTCTCCTCAAAACACAGTACATCATTCAGTAGGATACAGATGTAGGATCTTAAAGAGATACTTCGGCAATGACTTTGGCAATGAGGCCCTTTAACTCATGGATACCGCAAAACACCAGTCTCAAAACACTCCACGATTTACTGTATTGCCGTCACAGTACACAAGTGGGTGCTAAAAACGCAACAAAAAGTCCATTGGGCATCTAACCAGAATGCGAACAAAATTAGCACAAACTAATAGCGAATTTCAATAGAGGTTGCTAGCTAAATATGCTAATGAGCGCAAATGAAAAACAAATTAAAGACAGGCAATCCAGCTCAAAGTTATACAAGTACAGATAGTAGCTATCGAATGTCATTTTTGGTGAGTTTGGACATTTACAAGCAAATGTGAAGGAGAGACAATGTGCAAATGAACAAAGTAAACAGATGCTTGTCTGAAGGAAGAACAGTACTGGCTCTGGAGCAGTGTGTGGAGTTGCTAGGGCAACAGGCCTGCCTGGTCTGCTCGGAGAATAGGGGGGAGGAGCAGACTGGCCGAGAACAGAGAGGAGAAAATAAATAAAGGAAATCAAGATAGCAGGAGTGGCAGCTGTACAGAACTCATCCAAAGCACTGACTTTTCAAACACAGCAGAAAGCTAACACTATATGGTGCTCCGTCTCCTTATTAACTCAGCCACTTACTTACCTAACTAGCAAGTTCATCTACATACACAGCTGGACTCACCAGCTCCCTCTTTCTCCCGCTGTGCCATTTACAAACCAAACACGTGACAAGATCAACTGTTCTGGGGAACTACGGTAAGATTCATGTCAAATTATGTGACAGGTGAAATGAAGAACACAATAAGCTAAGAGTAGCTACACATATTCACATTATTGAACTTTAATTTAAATTCAAAATAAAATACAATTGACAGTATTGAAAGACGGGATTGTTTTTCAATACTCAGTATACTGCCCAAGCCTAATAGAAATGTTAACTAGGTTAGTAGCCTACCTGGCAGAATGATATCATGATTATTTGCATCAATCCATTGGTCATTTGTTTTGCAAACTCTGCAATCACATGAGCGCTAGGAGAAAGACCGCTAGTGCACTTGCATAAAAGGCTACACCCAAAACTCCAAAACTTCAAAAGTGGTCTCCTGTTGTGGTTTAAGCATTGTTGCGGAAAACTAAATTGGATATTGTTTTTTATTTATTTTTTTAAATACATTTTTTTTAAAGTGATTTTGAGAGTGAAAACCTGAAAAACAGAAACCTGATAAAAACCAACTACAGAAAACAAAATTTAGGGGGGGAAATACAATATTTTATAGGGCCCTGTGTTTGCACATGCGTGCACAAGCTTCGGCGTTAACGTTTATGATGGATGAGGAAAAGTGAAAACTGAGATGTAGGCTGTTTCTTTTGATGCATCTTTCATATCTCCAATTGTAGCTGGTGCAGAGTTGCAGTCATTTCTATTTTAAGTAAATCAATTCAGTAGCCTGTGAATCAGAATCCTATTCATGAACGTAAACAAATGATAAAGGGGATTGATTTTCAGCGCATGCTCTCTACATTGTAGTCATTTAGCAGAAGCTCTTATCCAGAGCGACTTACAGGAGCAAATAGGGTTAGCTAAGTGCCTTGCTCAAGGGCACAGCGAAATTTTTCACCTAGTTGTCTGTGGAATTCGAACCAATGCCCTTAAACCGCTAGGCTACCTGCAGCCTCTAGCCTACTTTAAAATCCTGGCCATTTCTAAGCAGTGAAATATAAGGATACAATACTTTACACCAGTTTGTTTGAACTGGAGAAAGATGTTACGTCATGCATGTCTCGCTCTCCCCAAATTTTAATAGTATGCAAACATTTCATCGTCAACCTCGCCTCTCTTTTCCCTGTAAGATTCTGTGGTTAGGGGCTGTGTACCATGTTCCCTCTGGATGAATCCCAAATCAGTCCCTTCCCCTCTCCTCTCCATTTGCATGTGAACACGCAACTCCGCCATATGCACAAGCATCCCAAAGCTGAGAGTGAAAATTGAGGGGATAGGGGCAAATTAGATCCGTTGATACATTTGGGGTTTGTGTAATGTAATACAAAAGAATGGATAGGTGTGACTAATTATGCCACGTGCAAATGTTTGTGTGATTTCGAGACATGACACAACAGATGAATTACCTCCCAAATTAAATGTTTAACTTATATTTTGTAAAATGACAGGGGGGAATTTATTCATTTGAATTTCATGCTTGTTTTATTATTTCAAAGTGGAACATGAATTGCGTCATTCAAGTAACGAGTGTTTCCCAAAGTTGATGGGATTATTGATCCCCTCACCACTCTCTGGAAGTCATCATCTGAGTTGTCAGCAACGTGACAACAGAGGCAGGTAGTGGCGAGGTGGTGGTTTGGGATTCACTCTCTCTTCATGCTAACCCCAACTTTGTTCTCTACTCCACTGATACCATTGGGTTATAGCTGACATTTCCTCTCGCCTAAGCAATCTTCACAGGGAGCAAAACAGAGGTGATCTTAACAAAAGCTAATTGGGGAGCTTCTCTCATTCAGCCTAGAGCCCCAGAAAGTAATCGTCATAACTAAAACACACACAAGTTGTGTTCTGGGGCCGGTCGTAAGAGAGGACCCAAATCAGTTTTAAGGTCTTTTCATGCTTAAAAAGGAAGCACATGCTTGATCATATGATGTTCACATGTTCAGTGCGGTTGATCACACTCGCACACAGTATAAAGGAGGTCATTGACATGCTAGAGTGAGGCTCAATGCAGATAAGTGCACAGACACAGATACAGGGGATGAGGAGGAGAGATACAAAAAGCACAGCGCACACTAAAAATCAAGCACACAGGGCTAGGGGTACAAGCCTATCATATAGAAATGATCCTAGCCTATGCTTTATTTCTTCAAGCCGATGATAGCCTAATCATGTAGCTAATACACATGTATTAGCCAAAAGATCCATATTGCTACAGCAATACATTTTGGACAGTGCGTTGAGCACCTAAGATGTTCTGGTAATGACATATGCTACGCAATGCAATAATGGGTAACAAAACATTGATTTCGACAGGTAGTGTTCCATCTCTACAGGGCATTGAACAAGTCGACATAGGGAGCAGCAGCATGCAGTTATACTACCCAGTAAGAGTAACGAACGTGGCGAGGGATCTGAGCAGCATTCTGAGAGGGAAACAAAGCCACGCTCCACTAAACCAGCCTAAACCTAAATGTGATGCAACCCGACAGTTCAATGGCATATTGCTGCTCTTAAAATAACAAAACCTACAGAGACTACAGCCTACACACATGCTGTATGTGCATCTCTAGGTTACACCAATTACAAAGCCATGTGATAAAGGGTGTTGGAGTTTTCGTGCATCTCTCTGTAAAGCCTAACTGACCTTTGGCATAGGCTACTGCCATTACAATGAGGCTATACACCAAATCATGGTTAACCTACCAATTAGAAACAAGGCATAGTTTTATCTAGGCTAGGCAAAATGAGCAATTTAGTCACAAACATAGATCTGCTAAATGATACAACGTAAAACGTTGGCTACCTGTAGAGATGAAAAGTGCACAATTTCCTTTGTGAAAAAGGAATGGCTATAATAAAAAGATTATTGGTGAGTGGGGGGGGGGGGGGGAATTCTACCTTCCATTAAAAAAAAAGGCCTTAGCAGGGCTGTGTGCAGAAGGCTTTGTCTGTTCATATACACAGAGACAGAGAGAACCGGAAAGGAGGAAGTAGTAAGAGAACCAGAGAGTATAAAGAAATATGTAAAAACCTCTATCTATATATTATGGACAGAGAAATGGCTTCTTATGTAGGCCTAGTTATTGTGGGCTCTGCATGAAGAATTCAGCAAATTGGGCTAGACTGCATAACTATGGATGAAGTATGAATTCTAAGACTGATATAGGCCTAAGCAGTTTATTCAAGGCAAGAAGATTAAACAAAGCAACAGCTACATGGTTCATAACTATGTTGACAATACAAGTAATCTACTGTCAGAGGGAACACATTTTTCACTAGTGTAAATATGTAGCCTCTGCACTGGTAGTCTAAGCACATCCCTCTGTAATAACACAGACACGGGTCACAACAATGGCATCTGTAGAAAATAAATAATGTCACAAGGAAGGAGAAGATAAACAGAATAACAGAAGCACATCCACTAAACAATGTTTTCTAACCGTCACCAATGTCATTGTTTGGAGACCACGGTATTTAACCTTCCATTGTTTCAGGCGGGGGGGGGGGGGGTCCTCCACCTAGCCCTCAAGCCCCTAGATGCAATACGCTACACTTCAAAAGGTAATCATAAAGAACTAGGCCTAGCTGTGGCTTCAGCTGAAATCGCTGTGGTCGTACAGAGACTGTTGCTAACCCTCGACCCCATCTCAAACTGAGAAATACAAAATAAACACTACAATATAAACTCAGAAACCTCAAAAGCACCACAGAGATCAAGAACTAGACTGTATACCAACACTGGTTGGATTTTAGAGGTACCCCGTATTGTCCCCTACTGCAGCTCTGGGTTGTGGCAGTGCCGTGAAATACAATTTGAACTAGCCTGAGCGCCACATCCAATTCACAAAGATTGTGTTCCCCTGCTCCCAGGTGTAAAAAAAGGGCAGTTCAGTTGTCCCATCTGAAATTGTTATGACCCCCCTCCAAAATCAACTTTTCCTCCACCATAAAGTCTGTATTGGCCTTCTATGTTTCGCTGGCATTCATAGTCCTTGATATTCCAAGCCATTTGGAATGCAAAACATTCCCAAAACAAGACCGAGGATTCATGTACAGTGGATACACACGTTTGCATACGGAGGCTGATAGACAATAGTTTCTGCTGTTCTGTTGGACAATCACTCCTCTCTGCTCCATGACTTTACTGTTCACATGAAAACAACACACACACACACAACATGGAACAAAATGTCCATTTCAGTTTGAGCAGGCCGGTGCTACTCTCGTCTTTCCACCAAAAACCTGAACAAAAGGCTGTTTTTGTCTTGACTTTAGGTAATAATGGGGGATGCTGTTATGAAGTCTGCTCCCCAGGCCTCCATACTGTAGCATAGCAGCAGGGGAACAATAGGACAGTTGTGGGTCAAGGATGGAGTGCTGACCATAGGGGCTGACTTGGCCTGGGGAAGTAGACAGCAAGAATGTCCTCTCTGTTTATCTTTACCCCCCCCCCCCCCCCCCCTAATTTCACTGCATTCAGTAAACACCTGGGATCAGGGTCATGTTGAGTAAGCATGTGAAATATAAAATGTACGTTGAGGTATGTTACCAATGCATTTCCCCCAAAAAAATAAAAAATGTAAATCTTGACATGGAAAGTTGGTCAAATATGTTGTTTCACTCTACTGTTCATTTACAGTACAGTGCATTTGACCAGGCTTGAGTTCAGCACGAAACGGGAGAAGAGGTCCAAATTGTTGCATTCCTTTGGACAGGCCCTTCAACTCCCTTTAAGTAGGTGAGTGGGTCACTGAAAAAGGAGGCCTGGCTATTTCCACAGGGCACATGCAGATATAAAGGCAGTTTATGGGATTCTAATATTAACCAGATTGGTAGATCATTGTAGGTAAGGTTGATGCAATGCCAACAAACAAAAAAACGAATACTACTTCTCGGAGCAAGAACAAACTCAGATACAAAGATGTTGCACGCCAGTTTTAGAGTACTGAAGGACAATACACATGGGGAAATGGGGGCAAATAATGTTGATGAAAAGTGCAACCCGACTGACTACATGAACTAACTTTGTTTCCAAGAAGCAAGTTTGCCCTAGAGGGTCTAACCCAATTAAAATGCTAGAATGGACATGAACCTTCTTATGATGGGATAAAGGTCAGCCATTTTGGTCATAGTTTGCCAGTGATGTGACGAGATATTTTTTTTGAAATAATGAATCTGAAGAATTAATCTGCACGGTACGTTTGTTAGCTAGCCAGACAGTTTTAGAGGAATTATTCCATAAATGGTTCTAATTAACTGCCAATATGCCTTCCTCCAATTCAAACAATGCAGTCAATCCACAGGCAGCCATACACTGGCTGAAATCCGTTGATAGAACTTAGACAAGTTGTAAATGCAACAAGTACTGACATTGTACACAGCTTTCCAAGAAAACAAAACATTGACATTTATGGTCTGTTCACACTTATACAGAATATCGGTTAAAAAAAAAACTATTTATAATTATATGACAATATTAGGTTAACAATTCTATTACATCATTCGATATATCACATGCCTTACTTTTATTATCCTGCATAAGTAAAATCAGCATTATAAATCTGGTGGTTTATGATCCTGGATGCTGATTGAAAGAGCAGCGTTCCAAGCCGTGCTGTATCGGCCATCACAGACACACCTATGCCTGCTAACAGTTCCATCTGAAAATGATCACTGCGCATCCACAAGAATATCATGTTCATGTTGCTGTCCGAACCATCTCTTCTATTCATTTCAACTCGCATATTAATTCCCCTTGCTTCCAGCCTAGCACTTAGTTTGGTACAGCGGGGTTAATATAAACTTAGCTGTCTACCTTTCAGACCTTGGAAACAATGTTTCACTTTTGAATTTCGATCTTGGTAGTACCATACATAGAGTGAAATGTGCACAGACAAGACAACTTTTGCTGAGCCAGTTAAAAATCACGCATCAACGTCATTATTATGGAGACATCCAAATAAATACCAATAGAAAAAGATCAAGCAAACATAAATGCAGCTAGTGTACTATCATTCCAGGTTCAATGTTTGCCATGACTAAATTAGCTGAAGTTGGCTGGTTATCTAGCAACGAAAACGTTATCCAGCCCACATAGCAACCATTTTTTTATGGATGACCAGTGCTTTTGCATAGCAACTATGCAAAAATAATTAAAGATTGCGTCGTGTCTAAAGCAACATGACCAAAATAATATATATTCTGGTGGAAGAATGAAATTGCATCAATTGAAAATAATGTTTTAATGAAAATATGTAATTCTTTATTATTTTAATATGTTGGTAACAGTTTTATAATAGCAATAAGGCACTCAGCTATCACGTCGTCCTGGACAATGTAATTTACCTGTCTGTGACTGTATACATGATACAGCACTGCCTCTTGTGCCTTATTACTTAATTATGCCTAATAATTCTGGAACTTTGAGGGTTTATGACAGACTCTCTAGTAATTTAAATCTATGGTCTGACCTTACTTCCTCATTGCAGCAATGCGCGCCCCCGATAGCTACTTTGGAGAAAGGCTCGTTGACCCCCGAGCATCGCCTCCGCCACCCCCCACCAAAAATACTGTAAAATCGCGCGGGAGCGCGCACCTCAGTAAACGGAATATGCGCTCATAATTAGTGCTGTGTTTGACACTCCCGCTACAACAAACACAGAGCCCTTTAAACAAATTATAGCTATAGATAAAACCAAAAGGTACACAGATAGATAACCTGAAATGCATAAGAAATAGTAAATATAATATTCAGAGCCATGTAATTGCATTTCGATGTAACGTTAAACAATATTTCATTGCGCTCAACAGTGACTGTCGAGAGGAAATGGAACAGTTGAGGACAAAAAAAAGTCGCTCTGTTACCCCTGATGGTCACAGCCCGAATTTTTTTGCAACATTGATGGCGAAGAAGTCAACAAAAACAGTAAAAAGGTACCTGAAAACCTGACTGTCCCTTCGGCGTGCATTACTGAACATACTTACCTACACAATGAATGAGTTTGTGCCGCCACGAGTCAAGTTCCTGCCGAAAGCCTCGCCTCTCGATCGTGCATTGCTGCTTCTTGCACAGACTCGCCATTTTCTACCGATCCCTCTCGGGAACGCGCGCGTTGGCAAAGAGAAAGCGCTAGATGAGCGCGCACGCAATGAAGAATAGGCGCACTACTGTTCTTTATGCGCACTACAGTGCTGTCAATGCTCCACTCTGCGCTGTCAACGCGCTACTATTTTCACAGCAGTAGGCCTACAGTTTATTAACTTGAACAACATATTAACATTCATTATTTACTGATCTTGAATAGAAGACTGTCTTATGCCTACTTTCCTGTCTAACTTTTCTTAGAATATATAATTTAGCCTAGACTGAATAAGAATAAGTGAGAGGTCAAAAGTACACAATAGTTACCTGAATGAAAATGGGGGAGGGTCATGCTTTTTCAATTACAGTCAGGGGGAGTGTTTAGTATTTTTTAAATGTAGTTCAGGGGAGGGTCATGTATTTTGTAATCAATTAAATGTAATATTGCTCAGGGTTTGAGAATGAGTTGCTTGTTAAAGTATCTCATGTTTGCCCGATGATGCCCCTCATCCCTGATTCTCGGCTGGGCACGCAATATCAAGTGTGCCTAGTCTGGTCTCAATAAAATGATCGACAGCCTATACCAGCCTTTCTCAAACCCTGGTCTGTGGACCAGTGCCAGTCCATGGAGGAATGCTTGCAGGTCTGCAACATATTTGACACCAATAAATAATTGCAATGCGCTGACCTACCTATACATGCTGCTGCAGTAAACAAATGGTGTTGCCATGACTAAAGTATAGCTACACAAACTGCGCAGATATTTAGAAACAAAAACATCTACATCAAGGATAAGCCAGAAATTTTGTTTTACAAAAAAAGACATGAATAACCAAACGAAAATTCTGCACAATAATTTCACAGACAAGTAGAGTTTACTGAAGGCTTCATACTTACTCTCTCATAACATTTCGAAGTGACATAGTTGAAAAGCTGGTCATGCCCTCAGTCGTGGATGCTTGCTGAGAGGTTTTAAGCCCAACTGCTAAAAAGATCAGTGAAATCCGACTTTTCAATGACACGTGTAGAATTCAAGATATGGCACATGCAGATTTTAGGCAGAGCCCGAACATCAAATTGGTTTGCAATCCAATTAGATGAGACAGCTGACATTTCAAATGCCAGCTTCTTGTACACATTTTGTACACATTTTCTTTGTTGCAAAGAGTTGCCTCAAAATACAACTGTAGGTTAGATATTCCGTGTTCTGAACAAGTAAGCCTACATAACGGGACATGGATTACGATGGGACCGTTGTATCGGGATCTGTAGGCCTACAGATGAGACTGCTGCTCGAACCCATCCATACAGTGACCGAAAGCGACATTTTCCATGCAAATGATAAAAATGGCCGATTTCAAGAAAAAGCTGCGGCTGGAGAGACCGAGTGCATAGAGGCATTTTTTATATGTTCCCCATATTCTCAACTCTGGCTAACGTGGGTGATCAATCAATCAAATGTATTTATAAAGCCCTTTTTACATCAGCCAATGTCACAAAGTGCTGTACAGACACCCAGCATAAAACCCCAAACAGCAAGCAATGCAGATGTAGAAGCATGGTGGCTAGGAAAAACTCCCTAGAAAGGCCAGAACCTAGGGAGAAATCGAGAGAGGAACCAGGCTCTGAGGGGTGGCCAGTCCTCTTCTGACTGTGCCGGGTGGAGATTATGGCAAAGATTTTCAAACGTTCATCGATAACCAGCAGGGTCAAACAAAGTGGTTTTAGAGGGTGCAACAGGTCAGCACCTCAGGAGTAAATGTCAGTTGGCTTTTCATTACCAATCATTCAGAGTTAGAGACAGCAGGTGCGGTAGAAAGAGAGAGTCGAAAACAACAGGTCAAGGACCTGGTCAGGGTTCCATAGCCGCAGGCAGAACAGTTGAAACTGGAACAGCAGCATTACCAGGTGGACTGGGGACAGCAAGGAGTCATCAGGCCAGGTAGTCCTGAAGCATGGTCCCAGGGCTCAGGTCCTCCGGGAGGGGAGGGAGAGGGAGAGAGAGAGAATTAGAGGGAGCATACTTAAATTCACACAGGACACCGGATAAGACAGGAGAAATACTCCAGACATAACAGACTGACCGTAACCCCCCAACACAAACTATTGCAGCATAAATAGGCAGGAGGGGTCGAGAGACACTGTGGCCCCGTCCGACGATACCCCCGGAAAGGGCCAACCAGACAGGATATAACCCCACCCACTTTGCCAAAGCACAGCCCCCATACCACTAGAGGGATATCATCAAACCACCAATTTACTACCCTGAGACAAGGCTGAGTATAGCCCAGCATGCCGGCCAGCATCCCAGAGTCTCCTCTTCACTGTTGACATCGAGACTGGTGTTTTGCGGCTACTATTTAATGAAGCTGCCAGTTGAGGACTTGTGAGGCGTCTGTTTCTCAAACTAGACACTAATGTTTCAAAAGCGTTTTTGTGCCAGGCACACCCCAGAGGTGTCAAGGTGTTTTCAACAGCCAGTCTGTTGCGATATTTAGATTTTGTTGCAGCAAGACAGGAGAAGCTGGTCTCACATAAATGGGTAGATTGAACGAGGATTAACGTCTTTACTGCCATCTCCACTGCTGAACAGCCAGAATGTGGACAGGGTATCTCATTAAAACCAGCGCGCAGCCCTCGGTCACAGGACATCTCCAATAGTTTTATCATCAAGAACTGGTGACAAGCCATGAGTCTCTTCAGTGCTGGTGAACGTATAATACATCCACTGCTTTCCCGGGCGTGGATCAGATTATGAGGGGAAGCAATCCTTGAATATGAGCAGAGTTTCTAAGATGTGACCCCATCAATTTACTTTAAAACGTTTTATTTATTTAACCTTTATTTAACTAGGCAAGTCGGTTAAGAACAAATTCTTATTTACAATGAGGCCAAACCCTAACCCGGACAACGCTGGGCCAATTGTGAGCCGCCCTACAGGATTCCCAATCACGACCGATTGTGATACAGCCTGGAATCGAACCAGGGTCGGACGAGGCGTACATAGGTCCATTATCACCAACCATCACTCCTGTGTTCCAATGGCACGTTGTGTTAGCTAATCCAAGTTTATCATTTTAAAAGTCTAATTGATCATTAGAAAATAATTTTACAATTATGTTAGCACAGCTGAAAACTGTTGTTCTGATTAAAGAAGCAATAAAACTGGCCCTCTTTAGACTAGTTGAGTATATGGAGCATCAACATTTGTGGGTTCGATTATAGGCTCAAAATGGCCGGAAACAAAGTACTTTCTTCTGAAACTTATCAGTCTATTCTTGTTTTGAGAAATGAAGGCTATTCCATGCTATAAATTGCCAAGAAACTGAAGATCTCGTACAACGCTGTGTACTACTCCCTTCACAGAACAGTGAAAACTGGCTCTAACCAGAATATAAAGAGGAGTGGGAGGCCCGGTGCACAACTGAGCAAGAGAACAAGTAAAGACTGGACTATAGCTTACAATAGGCTATAGGCCTAGGATATGCAAAGAGCATGCTTGGAGACATACAGGGCAAAGTTATATTTCTAAGAAAATGTACTTCCTTTGAGTTTTTGAGCTGCTAGGATGGTGTATGTAAAACTAGGCTACACTGCATTACACATGGCAATGTTTCCCAATCATGTGCACCGGCCTGCGCTGCTCTTGCTGATGTTAATAACCCCTTTGCGCAGCCTAACCAATGACTGTGCTGTTTACGGTGGCACGTCAGGAGGCGAGTCAATTTGTCAAAACAATTCTATATCTGTGCGTGAGGACAAGGTCTACTGATGCCCTGTTCAGCTTGAGAGGGAGAGCATGAATTTATTTTTAAAATATATATATATTATTTAACTAATTCTTATTTACAATGAAGGCCTACCAAAAGGCCTCCTGCGGGGATGGGGGCAGGGATTAAAAATACAAATAATTTAAATAAAACATTTGACAAACCACACATCACGACAAGAGAAATAACACTACATAAAGAGAGACCTACGAGGACAACACAGCATGGTAGCAACACAACATGGCAGGCGCCATGGTAGCAGCACAAAATAGGGTACAAACAACAGCACAAAGGGCAAGAAGGCAGAGACAACAATATATCACGCAAAGCAGCCACAACTGTCAGTAAGAGTGTCCATGATTGAGTCTTTGAATGAAGAGATAAAACTGCCCAGGATGAGTGTTTGTTGCAGCTTGTTCCAGTTGCTAGCTGCAGCGAACTGAAAAGTGGAGCAACCCAGGGATGTGTGTGCTTTGGGGACCTTTAACAGAATGTGACTGGTAGAACTGGTGCTGTATGTGGAGGATGAGGGGTGCAGAAGATCTCTCAGATAGGCCTCACTCCCCCCTAAGAGTGTTATATAAATAAGCAACAATCAGTGGGTCTTGCAGATGACCAGTTTACAGAAGAGTATCTATAAATTACATCTCCATAATCTCCAACATCTAACATTCAGATGGTCATCTGAATCAGGGTTAGTTTGGCAGCTGGGGTGAAAGAGGAGTGATTACAATAGAGGAAACCAAGTCTAGATTTAACTTTAGCCTGCAGCTTTGATATGTGCTGAGAGAAGGACAGTGTACCGTCTAGCTGTACTCCCAAGTACTCGTATGAGGTGACAACCTCAAGCTCTAAACCCTCAGAGGTAGTAATCACACCGGTGGGGAGAGGTGCATTCACCTTACCAAACCACATTACCTTTGTTTTGGAGATGTTCAGAATAAGGTTAAGGGCAGAGAAAGTTTGTTGGACACTAAGAAAGCAGATGAGAAGAAAGACCGGAGGTAAGCTTGCTATTACTATAATTGATTTGAATAAAAACAAGGTTAAGGGCAGAGATATTTACTTCGTTGCCCATAATGAAGCTATTTATCAGAGTTATTTTTGACCTCACAATAAGCCATATCCGAGTAACACATTGTGGCGCGGCAGGTAGCCTAGTGGTTAGAGCGTTGGGCCAGTAACAGAAAGGTTGTCGGTGATGTGCCGAAAATCTCCCCCTGCCAGAACCCCCCTCGCGTAAACGCGCCGCACTCAATTCTTCATTGCTGCGACTTGCTTGCTAGTTGAGATTTCTGAACACGTTAGGCTGCGTTTCATTTTATTTTTTATGTCGGTTTGATTGCGGGGGAGGCCCCCCCCCCCCGTGGCTAGAGTCAAATACTTTGTGGCACACAGAGTCAAATACTTTCTTTAGAACAAGCTTCACGTCATTATAGGCTACCGAAATTAATAATTAATGTCAAACTAATTAATGTCAAAACTATGTGGACAGCGCATGGGTGCTGAAAGTAGGCTAATTCGAGAAGATCTAATTCATTTAAACAGTTTACATTTTAATTTGACTTTAGGCTACTAAAACAAGAGGTCTTTGTGTTGGAGCCCATTTCCTCTTATTCAAGAAATACGAGGTACACCAACCTGACAGGTGGTAATCTACCATCCATAGATTTGGTCAGCCAAGTCCTTCAGTCACCATGCACTCCTTAAATATCTCAGTGTCAGTGAAGACCATGGTGTTAAATTAAAACCAGGGTTCGGTTTGAGGGGGTAAGTGAGAGTCTATAAGGTTTTTGTTAAAGAGGGGGTATGTGAGGGTATTGTGGCTTTTGTTAAAGTTATTGGCTAAAAATCATAGGCCTACCCCTTGTTCATTTAAGATTAAAAAAAAGAAAGTATATAGTGCGATCTATGACATGGCTTTACTCCACAATGCCTTATGCTAAAAACAAGCTGTAAATTGACTGGGAAAGACATATCTCCATGACATTCAGAGGCTGCGCTACAACCTTCTATAGGGGAGGATGAGGAGACAAAAACATGTACTTAGCTTGGAAAGTAAGGATTCTGTCACTACCAATTGAAGTTTTCCATTTCAACCAGTTATTAAACAACATGCTAACTCTAAATCAGTCAGGAGACAGCCAGGTAATCTAATTATTTAGGCTATATTATTATTATTATTATTTCAAGGCTATAGCCTTGAATAAATCAATTGTAAAGAATTTGTGACATGCTACAGGCTGCCAGGAGTGCTCAGCATTTCAACACATCAACAACATGTCTATAAATTTAGCACTTAGGCTGTATAAAAGGAAATATTTTTTTTATATATATTTTTTTTACTTAGAAATAAATTGAACGAAAAATGCCTTCAGGCTATACAGTCATTCTACAGTGTCATTGAAATCACTTTTAGAAACAAGAGTTTGGCCAGTCTCTTTAGTTTGAGGATCATATGTGGAGCTATGCATGCCTAGTTTGTTAATTTAGCCTAGCAGATGCTCTTATATTCCCATGCCCTAATCACAGTCAACACAAATCTATTTTGTAATAATATCATGGAATAAAACTGAATTTAAAAAAGTTAACTGTATACCTGTATGATATGTGGCTGTTGTGTTAAACGATGAATGGCTTTTTCATGAAATCATTAATGATCAGATACTTCAGTTGTTACTGGTTCTGTTGCGCTCAATTTTTACATTTCATAGATAACATTAACACTGTTCCAAACTTAGACTATCCTCTTTTTTAAGAATAGCCTGTACATAAATCAAAACGTCCCCGGTACTGCAGTATGCACTCATTCGTTGTTATGCTCGGTTGTGGTATTTAAAAAATATTCTGCTTGTCTCCAGTCGTGTAAACTGACCTAGAATTGCATGAACTGTGTTTATAAAAGGCTATAAGATGATAGATTCCTGCAGTGCTTTTATTATAATGGATATATTTTCACACTTGTCCAAGGTGGTCTGCGAATCCACAACCTTCTGGCTACTTTGCCTTGTAAAAAACGAGGAGCAGTTTCTAAAACTGCGTATCTAAGGCTCTGGCCTGTGCTAGGAATGAGTGTAAAACGGTAGGCATGTTTTCTGCTATCCACTTTATGTTTTCATTATTATTTTGGGTATAGGGGAGGATCACTTGTGGTTTTTCAAAAGTTCAGGGAGGGTCAGGTAAAAATATATTTTACTGGAATCCCATCCATTTTCATTTGAGAGAGATACGATGAGGTATCCCTCACAAATAACGTGAGTCCATAATGACTATTCAATCCGTAGAGCTGACTATTAAAAGTCTATGTTTCCTTGTTCGCGAAGACTGCATTCACGGTAGGCCTAAATGCTGAATAAATCGGCTCAATCGGAAATTATAATTTTAACGCATACTTCAGCGATACGGATTGAATAGAGCCAAGTAACCTTTGCCTTATGAAAAAAACAAGTAAACTCTTTCAAACTTGTTTTTAAAAGATCCAAAAGGGAGTTGATATAGACTACATTTATATTTTAGAATGCACAACAAGTAAGGAATTACTATGGATAGGTTTATCATAGTCAATTAAACCACCATTAACATACGGAATTGTTTATTATTGTTCCCTATTAAATTAGGCTATTTCTTTCTTCTAAAATATTGTGCCTAAGGCTACACATTGAAATAGGACCTTTAAATCCGGCATTTCTTCACTGCCCCATAGGAACATGTCTAACAGAGTAGTGTAACACACCAAGCCAATCAGAACAGGTTTTAAATTAGCGTAAACTGAAGCCCTGCAATGAAACAGCACCGCTGCGTAATAACATAGTGATGATTCATTACCGCCGGCGTCAGCAGCACCAAAGCTTATAGCGACAGGGTAATACTATTCCCCAGCCAACCTGTGCTTGTCCTGTCTTCTCTCCTCTCCTAACCGACTTGTTAATGTCGTAAAGGTGGATTCCAATGCTGCAGAGACAGAGAAGGTAGCGCACAGGTAAACCGTTTGGTCAAATGATTGTAGGCTATGTACACTGTCAATAAAATGCAGTGCAGGACTTGTCCAAATTGGCTCAGTTACTGTGGCGCTACTGTACCTACTGGAAAGGCATGATAGGTACATGATATATGCCGGCGAAATAAAATAAGAATACTTTTGACATCTTTTGATAGCATGACAAATCGATAGGTGAGAAGAATATAGCTGAATTGGGAAAGAGGTGTCATTGTAGCCTCATTTACACATAAACCAGTCTGAATAATGTATTACATCATCCAGTGTCAACAGGTTCATACTTGCATTTGACCCTAATGGTAATGTGGCAGCAAATAGCCTGCCTTATGAGGTTCTCTAAATTATTAGATTATATTCCTGCAAACTGATACGCAATGACTGAAAATTAGGGGCAGTTTTGCCATCCTTTGTCTCACACACGTTCCCCCTTTCCCTTGTCTGTGTGTGAAAACATTTTACAGTTCAGTAAAGCTCCTTCCACATATGTTGACTAGGCTACCACATACACTTCACTTGATAGTACAGCATCTGCAGGGCTATATTGATTCGATCTCTTCCCCGCTGTGTCTCTGGACATTAGCACCTGTCCTCTGCTCCCACACCTTCCTCACTGCTTCTCTTCTCCCCACCCCTCTTCCCATCCTTCACTTCTGCCCATCATCTCCTCGCCCTATCCCTCCACCTTAACTCATCCCTTGATCTCACCATCCCTTTCTCACCATCTCCGTCACTCCTTGACTTTAAAATAAACTCAGCAAAAAAGAAACGTCCTCACTGTCAACTGTCAAACTGAACAAGTTCCACAGACATGTGACTAACAGAAATGGAATAATGTGTCCCAACAAAGGGTCAAACTCAAAAGTAACAGTCAGTATCATCTGGTGTGGCCATCAGCTGCATTAAGTACTGCAGTGCATCTCCTCCTCATGGACTGCACCAGATTTGCCAGTTCTTGCTGTGATATGTTACCCCACTCTTCCACCAAGGCACCTGCAAGTTCCCAGACATTTCTGGGGGGAATGGCCCTAGCCCTCACCCTCCGATCCAACAGGTCCCAGATGTGCTCAATGGGATTCCGATCCGGGCTCTTCGCTGGCCATGGGAGAACACTGACATTCCTGTCTTGCAGGAAATCACACACAAAACGAGCAGCATGGCTGGTGGCATTGTCATGCTGGAGGGTACCACATGAGGGAGGAGGATGTCTTCCCTGTAACTCACAGCGTTGAGATTGCCCGCTATGACAACAAGCTCAGTCCGATGATGCTGTGACACACCACCCCAGCCCATGACGGACCCTCCACCTCCAAATCGATCCCGCTCCAGAGTACAGGCCTCGGTATAACGCTCATTCCTTCGACGATAAACGCAAATCCAACCATCACCCCTGGTGAGACAAAACCGCGACTCGTCATTGAAGAGCACTTTTTGCCATTCCTGTCTGGTCCACGACGGTGGGTTTGTGCCCATAGGCGACGTTGTTGCTGGTGATGCCTGTTGAGGACCTGCCATACAACAGGCCTACAAGCCCTCAGTGTAGCCTCTCTCAGCCTATTGCAGACAGTCTGAGCACAGATGGAGGGATTGTGTGTTCCTGGTGTAACTCGGGCAGTTGTTGTTGCCATCCTGTACCTGTCCTGCAGGTGACATTGCAATTTATTGCCCTGGCCACATCTGCAGGCCTCATGCCTCCTTGCAGCATGCCTAAGGCATGTTCATGCAGATGAGCAGGGACCCTGGGCATCTTTCTTTTGGTGTTTTTCAGAGTCAGTAGAAAGGCCTCTTTAGTGCCCTAAGTGTCCTAACTGTGACTTTAGTTGCCTACCGTCTAAGCTGCTAGTGTCTTAACGACCGTTCCACAAGTGCATGTTCATTAATTGTTTATGGTTCATTGAACAAGCATGGGAAACAGTGTTTAAACCGTTTACAATGAAGATCTGTGAAGTTATTTGGATTTTTATTAATTATCTTTGAAAGAAAGGGTCCTGAAAAAGGGACGTTTATTTTTTTTGCTGGGTGAAGGAACACTAAAGTCAGGGTTCAGATAAGATAGATATTGGGGAATTTCCATAGAGGATTTACCCCAGTGTTTTAACCAAAAGTCTCAGACTTTTCTGTTTCCACCTACACGGGCCGGCACCTGTCTCTCACTGGGCCATGGCTCCGGCAGACCTGCACTCACTTGGGGCCAAAGTCAGGCCACTGGTACTTTTCAGCTTCCAATTACATAACAATGGCTAATTGTATACTTTAACACCTAATCACAAAGCAACTGTTTTGATTATGCCAATGTTGTTGATTCTGCTCTTCACAAGTCCTCACTGCCAGCTCTAGCTATGGAAACACAGTTTCCCTAGTCTAACATAAGGGTGTATACACTAGTGTAACACTGGTGTTACAGTCGAAAAAAGCAGCAATAGAGTCCGTGCTCTTTACGTTTGTGTGTGTGTGTATGTGTACACGCGCACGCAGAAAGGAGGGGCCATGACTCTGACGAGAGGGTCGTTCAACTACACAACTGGCGAGGAGTACCATGGGGACTGGAAAGAAGGTAAGACATCTCTATTAACCTTCCCTCTCAAGTTTACGTCTTCATACAGTAGGCACCTATAGGCTGATCAATAGGTACAGTGCCACATTTCAGGCTTCAAACATAAAGATAGAAAACTGTATTTTTTTGTGAAGAATCAACAACAAGTGGGACACAATCATGAAGTGGAACGACATTTATTGGATATTTCAAACTTTTTTAACAAATCAAAAACTGAAAAATTGGGCGTGCAAAATTATTCAGCCCCTTTACTTTCAGTGCAGCAAACTCTCTCCAGAAGTTCAGTGAGGATCTCTGAATGATCCAATGTTGACCTAAATGACTAATGATGATAAATACAATCCACCTGTGTGTAATCAAGACTCCGTATAAATGCATCTGCACTGTGATAGTCTCAGAGGTCCGTTAAAAGCGTAGAGAGCATCATGAAGAACAAGGAACACACCAGGCAGGTCCGAGATACTGTTGTGAAGATGTTTAAAGCCGGATTTGGATACAAAAAGATTTCCCAAGCTTTAAACATCCCAAGGAGCACTGTGCAAGCGATAATATTGAAATGGAAGGAGTATCAGACCACTGCAAATCTACCAAGACCTGGCCGTCCCTCTAAACTTTCAGCTCATACAAGGAGAAGACTGATCAGAGATGCAGCCAAGAGGCCCATGATCACTCTGGATGAACTGCAGAGATCTACAGCTGAGGTGGGAGACTCTGTCCATAGGACAACAATCGGTCGTCGTATATTGCACAAATCTGGCCTTTATGGAAGAGTGGCAAGAAGAAAGCCATTTCTTAAAGATATCCATAAAAAGTGTCGTTTAAAGTTTGCCACAAGCCACCTGGGAGACACACCAAACATGTGGAAGAAGGTGCTCTGGTCAGATGAAACCAAAATTGAACTTTTTGGCAACAATTCAAAACGTTATGTTTGGCGTAAAAGCAACACAGCTGAACACACCATCCCCACTGTCAAACATGGTGGTGGCAGCATCATGGTTTGGGCCTGCTTTTCTTCAGCAGGGACAGGGAAGATGGTTAAAATTGATGGGAAGATGGATGGAGCCAAATACAGGACCATTCTGGAAGAAAACCTGATGGAGTCTGCAAAAGACCTGAGACTGGGACGGAGATTTGTCTTCCAACAAGACAATGATCCAAAACATAAAGCAAAATCTACAATGGAATGGTGCAAAAATAAACATATCCAGGTGTTAGAATGGCCAAGTCAAAGTCCAGACCTGAATCCAATCGAGAATCTGTGGAAAGAACTGAAAACTGCTGTTCACAAATGCTCTCCATCCAACCTCACTGAGCTTGAGCTGTTTTGCAAGGAGGAATGGGAAAAAATTTCAGTCTCTCGATGTGCAAAACTGATAGAGACATACCACAAGCGACTTACAGCTGTAATCGCAGCAAAAGGTGGCGCTACAAAGTATTAACTTAAGGGGGCTGAATAATTTTGCATGCCCAATTTTTCAGTTTTTGATTTGTTAAAAAAGTTTGAAATATCCAATAAATGTCGTTCCACTTCATGATTGTGTCCCACTTGTTGTTGATTCTTCACAAAAAAATACAGTTTTCTATCTCTATGTTTGAAGCCTGAAATGAAATAGGCCGAATACTTTCGCAAGGCACTGTATGCATCGTGCTTTATACTGTTATGTAGGCCTTCATTTATGTATGACTATAGGGATTCTCTAATCATTGTGGTCTTAAAAATATTCCTCCAAACCCTTCACACTGAAGTACAGAGGTTGTTTAATTAATTAATGTAATATCCTCTTAGGTAGCATCAGCCAGATATTTTCATCCACAGAGCTGTCATATATAACATTCTTACAGCCTCATTACCATCTCTAGGCAGTTCCCTGTGTCTCTGACTCCATGTGTGTCTTAACTAACAGTATCGTGTGTGTGTCTTCCTATGTGTCATAACAGTCTCCTGGGGCACTGTCTTTCTGGGACAAGTTTGCCTTTTTTAACCAAATCTCTATTTGATGTAAATTACAAGTTATAGAAGAGTCCCAACACTTTTTTAGCGATTTCATTTGGTTTTGAGAAACTTACCCCACCAGTGATAGAGGTCCTAAAACTCATTCTGCAGCATCTATCAAGGCACAAGGCGAGACCCAGATGCAGACACAGGAGGCAGATGGTTGGAGTCTTACAATGTTTAATAATCCAAAAAGTAGTAGGCAAGAGAATGGTCATGGACAGGCAAAAGGTCAAAACCAGATCAGAGTCCAGGAGGTACAGAGTGGCAGACAGGCTCGTGGTCAAGGCAGGCAGAATGGTCAGGCAGGCGGGTACAGAGTCCAGAAACAGGCAAATGTCAAAACTGGGAGGACTAGAAAAAGGAGAAATGCAAAAGCAGGAGAACGGGAAAACCGCGAGTTGACTTGGAATAACATACAAGACAAACTGGCACAGAGAGACAGGAAACACAGGGATAAATACACTGGGGAAATAAGCGACACCTGGAGGGGGTGGAGACAATAACAGGAACAGTTGAAACAGATCAGGGCGTGACTGTATCGGGACCGGTTAAACATGAACAAAGGCTCCAAAACACCCAAATACGTTCTCTTAGAAATGGCAACTCTCTCAGTATAGTGATGTAAGTCTTTCGATGTTGTACACAGAAAATTGTTACATTACGAATTCCATTTTGTTGGACTCGATCGATCCGTTGCCGTATACGTGCATGCACATAGTAAAGTATTGCTAGGATATAGCGTTTCTGGTGGGGTAAATTCCTTAAAAGTAAGAGAAATGGCAAAAAAAGTGCCTGGACATTTCTATAACATGCCATTTACATCAAAAAGTGAACTTGTCCTTTAACTAAGAGTCCTGTGTGTATCAGTCTTCCTTTGTGTCTTAACTGAGAGTCCCTTGTGCCTTAACTAAAATAATCCCCTGTGTATCAGTTAAATAAAGGTTCAATCCAAAATACAAATAATAATAATGATACAAATCTGTCTTCATGTGTGTCTTAACTCAACTGTCCCTAGCCCCTATGTTAGTTCTGTCAGTAATAAGGGATCATCTGGGCAGAGTGAACACTACTGAGAGGGTGTGGGTTGGGGAATACTGTGAACTCAACAACCCTTCGTCTTCCTCCTGTCCTTTGTTTTTCTGTAAGGCACGGGACTAGGTTTGTAAAGATATAAACGTACAGCGGTAAGAAAAAGTATGTGAACCCTTTGGAAATACCTGGATTTCTGCAGAAATTGGTCCTAAAATTTGATCTGACCTTCATCTAGGTCACAACAATAGACAAACACAGTCTGCTTAAACTAATAACACAAAAACAATTATATGTTTTCATGTCTTTATTGAACACACTGTTGTAACATTCACAGAGCAGGGTGGGAAAAGTATGTGAACACTTGGATTTAATAACTGGTTGACCCTCCTTTGGCAGCAATAACATCAACCAAACGTTTTCTGTAGTTGTGGATCAGACCTGCACAATGGTCAAGAGGAATTGTGGACTATTCATCCTTACAAAACTGTTTCAGTTCAGCAATATTCTTGGGATGTCTGGTGTGAACTGCTCTCTTGAGATGCCACAGCATCTCAATCGGGTTGAGGTCAGGACTCTGACTGGGCCACTCCAGAATGCGTATTTTCTTCTGTTGAAGCCATTCTGTTGTTGATTTACTTCTGTGTTTTGGGTCATTGACCTGTTGCATCACCCAATGTCTGTTAAGCTTCACTTGGGGGACAGATAGCCTTACATTCTCCTGCAAAATGTCTTGATAAACTTGGGAATTTATTTTTCCATCAATGAGAGCAAGCTGTCCAGTCCCTGAGGCAGCAAAGCAGCCCCAAACCATGATGCTCCCTTCACCATAGTTTACAGTTGGGATGAGGTTTTCATGTTGGTGTGCTGTGCCTTTTTTTCTCCACACATAGTGTTGTGTGTTCCTTCCAAACAACTCAACTGTAGTTTCATCTGCCCACAGAATATTTTGTCGGTAGCGCTGTGGAACATCCAGGTGCACTTTTGCAAACTTCAGAAGTGCAGCAATGATTTTTTTGGACAGCATTGGCTTCTTCCGTGGTGTCCTCCCATGAACACCATTCTTGTTTAGTGTTTTACATATCGTAGACTCGTCAGCATAGATGTTAGCATGTTCCAGAGATTTCTGTAAGTCTTTAGCTGACACTCTAGGATTTGCCCTTGCGGTCTCTGCCTGGCCGGTTCCCCTCTCTCCACTGGGATTCTCTGCCTCTAACCCTATTACGGGGTCTGAGTCATTGGCTTACTGGTGCTCTTCCATGCCGTCCCTAGGAGGGGTGCGTCACTTGAGTGGGTTGAGTCACTGACGTGATCTTCCTGCCGCCCCCCCCTTGGGTTTGTGCCGTGGGGGAGATCTTCGTGGACTATATTCGACCTTGTCTCAGGGTAGTAGGTTGGTGTTTGAAGATATCCCTCTATTGGTGTGGGGGGCTGTGCTTTGGCAAAGTGGGTGGGGTTATATCCTGCCTGTTTGGCCCTGTCCGGGGGTATCATCGGACAGGGCCAAAGTGTCTCCTGACCCTTCCTGTCTCAGCCTCCAGTATTTATGCTGCAATAGTTTGTGTCAGGGGGTTAAGGTCAGTCTGTTATATCTGGAGTATTTCTCTTGTCTTGTCCGGTGTCCTGTGTGAATTTTAAGTATGCTCCCTCTAATTTTCTCTTTATCTATCTTTCTCGCTTTCTTCTCTCGGAGGACCATGCATCAGGACTACCTGGCCCAATGACTCCTTGCTGTCCCCAGTCCACCTGGTCATGCTGCTGCTCCAGTTTGAACTGTTCTGCCTGCGGCTATGGAACCCTGACCTATTCCCCAAACGTGCTAGCTTGTCCTTGTCCTGTTGTTTTGGACCCTCTCTCTACCGCACCTGCTGTCTCTAACTCTGAATGATCGGCTATGAAAAGCCAACTGACATTTACTCCTGAGGGGCTGACCTGTTGTACCCTCTACAACTACTGTGATTATTATCTGACCCTGCAGGTAATCTATGAACGTTTGAACATCTTGGCCATGTTCTGTTATAATCTCCACCCGGCACAGCCAGAAGAGGACTGGCCACCCCTCATAGCCTGGTTCCTCTCGGTTTCTTCCTAGGTTCTGGCCTTTCTAGGGAGTTTTTCCTAGCCACCGTGCTTCTACATCTGCATTGCTTGCTGTTTGGGGTTTTAGGCTGGGTTTCTGTACAGCACTTTGTGACATCGGCTGATGTAAAAAGGGCTTTATAAATATATTTGATTGATTGATTCTTAACCTCATTGCGCATTCTGCGCTGTGCTCTTGCAGTCATCTTTGCAGGACGGCCACTAATAGGGAGAGTAGCAACAGTGCTGAACTTTCTCCATTTATAGACAATTTGTCTTATCGTGGACTGATGAACATCAATACTTTTAGAGATACTTTTGTAACCTTTTCCAGCTTTATGCCACTCAACATTTCTTAATCTTGGTCTTCTGAGATCTCTTTTGTTCGAGGCATGGTTCCCATCAAGCAAAGCTTCTTGTGAATAGCAAACTCAAATTTTGTGAGTGTTTTTTATTGGGCAAGGCAGCTCTAACCAACTTCTCCAATCTCTTCTCATTGATTGGACTCCAGGTTTATCACGATCGTCCTAAGCATACTCGGACCAAAGCGCAGTGCAATATGGGTTCCACATGTTTATTCAATAAAACGCACAAAAACAATAAAGAATAAACGAAACGTGACGTTCTGGAGTGCTCACAGGCAGCTACACAAAAACAAGATCCCACAAAACACAGTGGGGAAATGACTGCCTAAATATCATCCCCAATCAGAGACAACGACAAACTCCTGCCTCTGATTGGGAACCATACCAGGCCAACATAGAAATAAACACACTAGATCACCCACCCTAGTCACACCCCGACCTAACCAAAATAGAGAATAAAAGGGCTCTCTATGGTCAGGGCGTGACAAGGTTAGCTTACTCCTTACTCCAATTAGCTTTTAGCTTCATTAAACCTAGGGGTTCACATACTTTTTCCAACCTACACTGTGAATGTTTAAATTATATATTCAATATAGACAAGAAAAATACAATAATTCGTGTGTCATTAGTTTAAGCACACAATGTTTGTCTATTGTTGTGACTTAGATGAAGATCAGATCAAATTTGATGACCAATTTATGCAGAAATCCAGGTAATTCCAAAGGGCACATCATTTTTTCTTGCCACTGTATGTGACAAATGCAGAGAATAGTCTGCCTCATTTCCAAAAGTGTTTGGTCCTATTCCGTCCGTCCGTCCGTCCGTCCGACCGACCGACCGACCGACAGACAGACAGACAGACAGACAGACAGACAGACAGACAGACAGACAGACAGACAGACAGACAGACAGACAGACAGACAGACAGACAGACAGACAGACAGACAGACAGACAGACAGACAGACACACACACACACACACACACACACACACACACACACACACACACACACACACACACACACACACACACACACACACACACACACACACACACACACACACACACACACACACACACACACACACACACACACACACACACACACACACACACACACACACACACACACACACACACACACACAGACAGACAGACAGACAGACAGACAGACAGACAGACAGACAGACAGACAGACAGACAGACAGACAGACAGACAGACAGACAGACAGACAGACAGACAGACAGACAGACAGACAGACAGACAGACAGACAGACAGACAGACACACAGACACACACACAGACACACACAGACACAGACACACACACACACACACACACAGACACAGACACAGACACAGACACAGACAGACAGACAGACAGACAGACAGACAGACAGACAGACAGACAGACAGACAGACAGACAGACAGACAGACAGACAGACAGACAGACAGACAGACAGACAGACAGACAGACAGACAGACAGACAGACAGACAGACAGACAGACAGACAGACAGACAGACAGACAGACAGACAGACAGACAGACAGACAGACAGACAGACAGACAGACAGACAGACAGACAGACAGACAGACAGACAGACAGACAGACAGACAGACAGACAGACAGACAGACAGACAGACAGACAGACAGACAGACAGACAGACAGACAGTAATACCATTGATTGACATTCTTAGTCTATTAAGCCAAATCCTAACTAGCCTTCAACCCATGACCCACCATGTCGAGGCCGACCTCCCGTACCTCTGTCAAATCTCCAGGATAAGGCCTGGGACTGCATTTGGAAACTCACTGGAAAGATCAGAGTCAACCCCTATTGAGGAAACAGAGGTCAAGCAGCAGCACATCCAAACACATCTGCCAGGAGTAACTATAATATTAACAAGAGAATATTTGAAAACTTGAGATCGTTAAAACATACTTTTGTTTAAAAGTTCAGCTCCCTCAAACAACACAGCTATGTTATATGCAATGTCCACAGTTTTGATGAGCATAGAATTACAATCCAAAATAATGTCAAGCGAGTATGATTGTGGGCCTCCCAAATGGCGCAGCAGTTTAAGGCACTGCATCGCAGTGCTTGAGGCGCCATTACAGACCCGGGTTCAATCCCAGGCTGTGTTACAATCAGCCGCATAACTGTCCCAGCGTCGTCCGGGTTAGGGGAGGGTTTGGACTGGGGTACTTTACTTGGC
Source organism: Oncorhynchus clarkii lewisi (assembly GCF_045791955.1). Lineage (NCBI taxonomy): Eukaryota > Metazoa > Chordata > Actinopteri > Salmoniformes > Salmonidae > Oncorhynchus > Oncorhynchus clarkii. The sequence continues at coordinate 26,413,584 of NC_092169.1, read as the reverse complement.
TCATCGTGCTCTAGAGACTCCTTGTGGCGGGCCGGGTGCTTGCAGGCTGACTTCTGTCGTCAGTTGAACAGTGTTTCCTCCGACACATTGGTGCTTCTGGGTTAAGTGGGTGGGTGTTAAGGCGTGTGGCTTGGGGGGGGTCATTTTTCTGGGGACGCATGACTGAACCTTCGCCTCTCCCGAGCCTGTTGGGGAGTTGCAGCGATGAGACAAGATTGTAATTGGGGGGAGGAAAAAGGGTAAAAGAAAAAAAAGAGAGCAGGGTTGCAATTTTTATACCATAACATGCACTGTAAGATGTGGAATTACCCTCAGACTGCTTGGATCTGACCTGTAGATGATTGATCTGACCTGTAGATGAAGTACACATTCTTAGGGTCGTAGGGATGTGGAATAAATACCCTCAGACTGCTTGGATCTGACCTGTAGATGATTGATCTGACCTGTAGATGAAGTACACATTCTTAGGGTCATATGGAGAGAACAGCCACGGAAAGTACTCAGACCCTTTGACTTTTTCCACATTTTGTTACGCTCCAGCCTTATTCTAAAATGGATAAAATAAAATAAAATATTCAGCAATCTACACACAATACCCCATAATGACAAAGCAAAAACAGGTATTTTGAAATGTTTGCAAATTTATTACAAATAAAACCTGAAATAACTTATTTACATAAGTATTTGAAATTGAGACTCGAAATTGAGCTCATGTACATCCTGTTTCAATTGATCATCCTTGAGATGTTTCTACAACTTGATTGGAATCCACCTGTGGTAAATTCAATTGATTGGATATGATTTGGAAAGGCTCACACCTGTCTATATAAGGTCCCACTGTGCATGTCAGAGCAAAAACCAAGCCACGAGGTTGAAGGAATTGTCTGTAGAACTCCGAGACAGGATTGTGGCAGGGCACAGCTCTGGGGAAGGGTTCCAAAAAATGATGAGGGGGAAAAAATGATTTAATCAACGTTGGAATAAGGCTGTAACGTAACAAAATGTGGAAAATGTAAAGGGGTCTGAATACTTTGCGAAGGCACTGTACATTCTGTATTGGATCATACAGGCGGCAGACGCATGAATTCTTTAGCGTGTGTGTGTTTGTCCGCCTGTGTGTGTGTGTCTGTGTGTGTATGAGGTAGTAACAGCAGACAGATTCTGCGGTAGGAATCCCTGTTAGAAAGCAGCTGGATTAGACAAGCTTTAAGGAGGCCGTTGGCAGATGGGATCCTAATATACTAAACCTATATTTGACAGAGGAAGGAAGAACATCCCAGTTCAAAATGATGTGTATACTGGACTCGTGTGCCAAGGAGAAAACACTTTTTTCCTGCGGTGTAGCATGTGCTTAGATTATTCAACGATCAAGTAGCCTGTTACAAGAGTATTGGGCATTAAGTTTATTTTTTGATGAGATGGAAAGGAGAAATGCTGTATTTCTAAAGTAATCTAACAGATCAGATTGTTGTATTTTCTGTCTCTAATAACCCAAAGGGTGTCTTGCTAGTGGCTAGCAGTTCAGCAACTAGACTCATCTTATTTCCAAAATGGTGGAACAATGGGGCTCAACCATGGCCATGGTACAACATCCTCATACAGACACCCCAGGATGGACGACAGGGTTAGGGGCAATTCTAAATTGAGTTGCGAATTGGTCTTTAAATCCATTTCAGTTCTTGAATTGGAATTGGCCAGACCCCACAGAAAGCAAAACTTGAAATAAATTTTAATTTGTGGTAGAATTGCTATTTTATTCTACACATCACATGGCCTATATACATGTTTATTTTGACACAATGTATGGTTACTAATACTATGTATAACATATTATAGGTTAAAACATATTTTCCTAAAATGGGTTTTAAATTATTGTAGTCTGGAGATATAATATCATTTTCTAGGTTGTTTATAATAATTCATATTAAATTACACGTTTTTAAATATTAGAAACATTTTAATTTCACAGAATGCATTAAATAAAACACTCCAGAAGGGAACTAACCCCTCATGACAAAAACAAGACATATCTGAGTTATAATCAAGCTAATATATGAAATGGTATTTAAATACTTTTGGTAAAATATATTGAAAAGAAACAAAACTTAAATGTTTCAGTTCAATTTCTTTGAATTGGCTTGAATTACATTCTATTTCCTTTAATTCAAATGCTTCTTCCTGTGGGGTGTGGCCAATTACATTTTTAATTTCATGGGCTGAATTAAATTCTGAATTGACCCCAACCCTGTTATTCACCTCTGACTCTCTCTGGCTCTGGCTCTTTCTGACTCTGAGCTACAAACCATTTTGTGTTTTTCTGTACACCGTTATGGCTCTTCTGTACATAGTGGACTTCTGCTATAACCTCAACAAGCGACACAAGGGGAACTGGGATGCCTTTCATTGAGTGGAACTGTGGTTGTGTGAATATACCTGGGATGGACATGGGCAAACAAAATGCCTGCCTTTTCTGCTAGGAGGGGCTACTGACTCCAAACAACCTTTTGATTGGTCTCTGTGTCTGGCAGTCAGAACCACAGCAAATTTCAACAATAAAAAGTATGATTACATGCCATCAATGTCCATTGTCTGAAATGTAAATAATTAGAATCGCAATAAATACAATGTGTCTGCAATGAAATCCACAACACAATCACAGCATCTCACCTCAACAGGAAAACCCTGCCATCAAGCAATCTTAATTCCATACTCTATCTGAAGCTTGTTGAGGTTAGGGGTGTATAATGTTACTGGACTTGACGATTGAATAATAACAGTTATGATTGTTATTCAAGTAGAATGAAAAGTATCCAAGCAAATTAGCTTTTACTTGTACTTTAATCTGTCTTAATGAATGTGTGTGGGAGGCCATATTGTTCTATTTTGTCTTGGCATATCTTTATGATATCACTGACAGGCTGCTTCCCAGTTTAGCACTCGCCTCAATTTTCGAATCAAAACACTGACTGCAGATACAGGTAACTGACAAAATAATGGAAACACCTGAGTAAATGAGGGATACAAAATATATTGAAAGCAGGTGCTTCCACACAAGTGTAGTTCCTGAATTAAGTAAGCAATTAAAATCCCATCATGCTTAGGGTCATGTATAAAAATGCTGGGCAGGCCATTCTTTTGGCTACCATGGCTATGCCCCCATAGGAGGACAATGCCCCCATCCACAGGGCACCAAGTGGTCACTGAATGGGTTGATGAGCATGAAAACGATGTAAACCATATACCATGGCCGTCTCAGTCACCAGATCTCAACCCAGTTGAACTCTTATGGGAGATTCTGGAACGGTGCTCGAGACAGCGTTTTGCACCACCATCAACAAAACACCAAATTATGGAATTTCTCGTGTAAGAATTGTGTCGCATCCCTCCAATAGAGAGACACTTGTAGAATCTATGCCAGGGTACCTGTATATTGTTTGGCTGTCACCTACAACATCAAACTCTCTGAGCTGTATGATCATAATGTAAATGTACTATTTAAGAAGTAAGAATTTCATTTTTAAGCTATTTATCATATGGGCTAGTCTTTAACATCGCTCTCATAAACTAGTCCTACACTGAGAATTATCTATAGTATGTGAATAGTGACATATTGATTGTTTGTATTGTAGGTAGAACACTCATTTCACATTTTCCTTAACAGGTTGTGTTGTAGAAATGGCCTAAAGAGAGTACTGTTCATTTGAGGAGGATCAGAATTCCTTCCTCCCCTCTGCCATGCTCTTCTTCCTATCCCTCCTCTCCTATCCCAACCTCTTCACTCCTCTTCTACCCTCCCCTCATCCTCCCTCCCATCCTCTTCCTCAATTCCTCCTCTCTACCTCTTCCATTTGCCCTCTGTATCCAGGAGTCTGACCCGCCTCCCCCCCAGACAGTAGACTGTCCTCTCCAAGGAGGTGATTTGGAAGGAGACAGGCATGACTTAACGGAACAAATAAAGGGAAAGAGGAAGACCAACACATAACAAATGCAACATTTCGATAGGCCTTTGTCGAGACATGAGGGAAGGACATGATTGGTCAGATAGCAGGCTGTTTATTCTCTGGTGTGTATTGCTTTAAAAACAATATATATACATTTTTTATTTAACCTTTATTTAACTAGGCAAATCAGTTAAGAACAAATTCTTATTTACAATGACAGCCTTGTTCAGGGGCAGAATGACAGATTTTTACATTGCCAGCTCGGGGATTCAATCCACCAACCTTTCGGTTACTGGCCCGACGCTCTAAACACTAGACTACCTGCCGCCCTTTACATGTGTATCTTATACCCTGACTACACCGCTTGCGTCGCTTGCGTGAGCGTTACAAAATAAATGTAGAAGTCTATATTATTCAATTATTGCACCCACACTAATCGCGCGCGCCAATGAGCGTCTGCGTTGCCAAGGGCTAAAATAGAAGTCAGTTCTATTTGTGACGCAAATCACGCTGCAAGTCCTGCCTCTCCCATCTCCTCATTGGTTTATAGAAGCAATTACCCACGTGCCATTTCCTCATTGGTTATACCCACGTGGGTGACTGAAAAACGAACAAGGTCAGTGGCGGTAATGCACCTAATTTATGAAAGTTGCCAATCACAATATAAAGTCCAGAGAAGAAAAAGCCTGGAAGGAGGAGAGATGACTAGAAACAATTTGGTTGACCGTTTTATGTGTGGATTAATTGTCGAAGTAGTAACGATCGTCGTTGGTGGAATTAGACCAAGATGCAGCGTGGGGTATGTTAATCATATTCTTTAATGATAATCAGAAAAACAAGAGAGCGAACCAACAAAACGTACAGCCTTGCAGGGCTCAACAGCAACAATACAAGGACAAGATCCCACAACAAGGGTGGGAAAAAAGGCTACCTAAGTATGATTCCCAATCAGAGACAACGATAGACAGATGCCTCTGATTGGGAACCACACTCGGCCAAACACAAAGAAATACAAAACCTAGAATGCCCACCCAAATTACACCCTGACCAAACCAAATAGAGACATAAAAAGGCTCTCTAAGGACAGGGGGTGACAGGAGTAGAAGACCTTGTGCATTTCAGGTAAAATCACAACTCAATGTTTATATCCCAGGACAAATTAGCTAGTAACAGTAAGCTAGTTAAATAGGACAAATGAGCTTTTTGACCTGTCCCCAAATTAATGTAATTGGTTTAGAGTTTGTTTTGATATTTTAACCTGCATGTCGTGATCGCGTTTTGTGGACAAAATATATTTACGCACCATGGCGCACGCGCGCAGCCGGTTTGGGTTCCCTGTTACACTATATCTCCTTAGGGGACAAGTGACACTTTATAGGCTAGTGAGACACTAGTAACTTTAATAATGTTCAAATAATGTTTACATAGTGCTTTACTCATCTCATATATATATACTGTATATACTGTATTCTATTCTACTGTATTTTAGTTAATGCCACTCTGACATTGCTCAATCTAATATTTATATATTTATATATTTCTTAATTCCATTATTTAACTTTTAGATTTGTGTGTATTGTTGTGAATCGTTTTTAGATACTACTGCACTGTTAGATACTACTGCACTGTTAGATACTACTGCACTGTTAGATACTACTGCACCGTTGGATACTACTGCACTGTTAGATACTTCTGCACTGTTAGATACTACTGCACTGTTAGATACTACTGCACCGTTGGATACTACTGCACTGTTAGATACTACTGCACCGTTGGATACTACTGCACTGTTAGATACTACTGCACCGTTGGATACTACTGCACTGTTAGATACTACTGCACCGTTGGATACTACTGCACTGTTAGATACTACTGCACTGTTAGATACTACTGCACTGTTAGATACTACTGCACCGTTGGATACTACTGCACTGTTAGATACTACTGCACCGTTGGATACTACTGCACTGTTAGATACTACTGCACCGTTGGATACTACTGCACTGTTAGATACTACTGCACCGTTGGATACTACTGCACTGTTAGATACTACTGCACCGTTGGATACTACTGCACTGTTAGATACTACTGCACCGTTGGATACTACTGCACTGTTAGATACTACTGCACCGTTGGATACTACTGCACTGTTAGATACTACTGCACCGTTGGATACTACTGCACTGTTAGATACTACTGCACTGTTAGATACTACTGCACCGTTGGATACTACTGCACTGTTAGATACTACTGCACCGTTGGATACTACTGCACTGTTAGATACTACTGCACCGTTGGATACTACTGCACTGTTAGATACTACTGCACTGTTAGATACTACTGCACTGTTAGATACTACTGCACCGTTGGATACTACTGCACTGTTAGATACTACTGCACCGTTGGATACTACTGCACTGTTAGATACTACTGCACTGTTAGATACTACTGCACTGTTAGATACTACTGCACCGTTGGATACTACTGCACTGTTAGATACTACTGCACCGTTGGATACTACTGCACTGTTAGATACTACTGCACCGTTGGATACTACTGCACTGTTAGATACTACTGCACCGTTGGATACTACTGCACTGTTAGATACTACTGCACCGTTGGATACTACTGCACTGTTAGATACTACTGCACCGTTGGATACTACTGCACTGTTAGATACTACTGCACCGTTGGATACTACTGCACTGTTAGATACTACTGCACCGTTGGATACTACTGCACTGTTAGATACTACTGCACCGTTGGATACTACTGCACTGTTAGATACTACTGCACCGTTGGATACTACTGCACTGTTAGATACTACTGCACTGTTAGATACTACTGCACTGTTAGATACTACTGCACCGTTGGATACTACTGCACTGTTAGATACTACTGCACCGTTGGATACTACTGCACTGTTAGATACTACTGCACCGTTGGATACTACTGCACTGTTAGATACTACTGCACCGTTGGATACTACTGCACTGTTAGATACTACTGCACCGTTGGATACTACTGCACTGTTAGATACTACTGCACCGTTGGATACTACTGCACTGTTAGATACTACTGCACTGTTAGATACTACTGCACCGTTGGATACTACTGCACTGTTAGATACTACTGCACTGTTAGATACTACTGCACCGTTGGATACTACTGCACTGTTAGATACTACTGCACCGTTAGATACTACTGCACTGTTAGATACTACTGCACCGTTGGATACTACTGCACTGTTAGATACTACTGCACCGTTGGATACTACTGCACTGTTAGATACTACTGCACCGTTGGATACTACTGCACTGTTAGATACTACTGCACCGTTGGATACTACTGCACTGTTAGATACTACTGCACCGTTGGATACTACTGCACTGTTAGATACTACTGCACCGTTGGATACTACTGCACTGTTAGATACTACTGCACCGTTGGATACTACTGCACTGTTAGATACTACTGCACCGTTGGATACTACTGCACTGTTAGATACTACTGCACCGTTGGATACTACTGCACTGTTAGATACTACTGCACCGTTGGATACTACTGCACTGTTAGATACTACTGCACCGTTGGATACTACTGCACTGTTAGATACTACTGCACCGTTGGATACTACTGCACTGTTAGATACTACTGCACCGTTGGATACTACTGCACTGTTAGATACTACTGCACCGTTGGATACTACTGCACTGTTAGATACTACTGCACCGTTGGATACTACTGCACTGTTAGATACTACTGCACCGTTGGATACTACTGCACTGTTAGATACTACTGCACCGTTGGATACTACTGCACTGTTAGATACTACTGCACTGTTGGATACTACTGCACTGTTAGATACTACTGCACCGTTGGATACTACTGCACTGTTAGATACTACTGCACTGTTAGATACTACTGCACTGTTAGATACTACTGCACCGTTAGATACTACTGCACTGTTAGATACTACTGCACCGTTGGAGCTAGGAACACAAGCATTTCACTACACCCGCAATAACATCTGCTAAATTTGATTTATTTTATTTTGACACCTATGTTACTTGTCATTATTAATCATAGAACGGTTGGTATCTGTATTCTACTAGGATTGATCATGGCTATGGTGAGATGACACCAAATGGATCCATTGTACTGGAACAGTTTACTCTGGATAAAGATATGGTTTTGTCGGTGGATGCCTAGAGCTTAACCAAAGGCAATGGGATGATTAGATAGAGGATCTCTGGGAAGCTGACTTGTCTATAAGGAGACCATCATTATCAGAAATATACTCTGTTATTCCCCAGAGAGTAGAATGACATGGAGATCAATGCTATAGTGGTAAAGACTTGGGGATTTTCAAGGGATTTATGCCAATAACAAAGACATAGATTGACAGGAGACTTAAAATTCCGGCTGCTAACATTCCGGCTGCTAATTTGACAAAGTATCTTCTAAATCTTTATTTTCTTAATTGAGTTGTTAATCTTAATCTTTGTTGTTCAATATTATTATTCCACAGACAAGAGAAAATAATCATGTTAAAAATAATATTTATTAAAAATGTTATTTGATAGAAAGATTGTCTCTTACAATGATAAAGGTTTCTCCATATCGAGGACATTGTCAGCAGAAATACTATGTGGACTTCCGGAGGAAAATCAAAGCAAAGAAGAATGTTCCCTTTCAATGGGTTTCCTGAATATTTTCCCCTGATTGAGTTGGATTTAGCAAGTGACATCACCCCCCCCCCCCGGCTTAGACAGGGCTTAGCATCTTATGGGTTAAGCTAGATAACATGCTAGCAAAATGTTCTGATCATTAATATAGGAGCAGACTAGTGCAAGTGGGATCTCCTTTCCTTCCCCTCTTCATATTACACTACTTCAGGACTGTATCTCAAAAGTCTATAGGTCTCCTCGTGTCCTCTCTTTCATTTCAAAAGTCTATAGGTCTCCTCGTGTCATCTCTTTCATTTCAAAAGTCTAAAGTGGCCACCTCATCTCCTCTCCATCATTTGCACTAACTGTAAATACAGTGTGGTAGAGTGAAATATGGTGGAAACCTAATTAAAAATACCATTCAGAGATACACGTCCATGTGATCAAACCAACAGACAGCTGACTGGTCATTTCACTTGTACAACTGACTAGGTATCCCCCGTTTCCTTTCCTTTCTATCCTTGAGCAAGAGATCGTCTTCCCTCAGGCATGACTGTGATTACAACAGGGAAATATGTCCACTGAACCCACTGAAGTATGTGCTCACATCCCTAACCCAGTCCTGAGATTTAAAAGAAGACAAACCAGTCATTACAACCATCCCATCCAACCCTGGGGTGCCACAGAAACAATAGAGCCAGTGTTTACTAAACATAGTCTGTAACGGTAGGCTACTGTGTGTGTCCTGTGCTTAACTGTAGCCTCTGTAAAAATTTAAAGCAGTCAAAACAGTTGTTCGTGACCTTTTAAATTCAGAACAGCTACTGATGGACATCACTTTTTCAAAGACTGCAGTGAACATTTATTCACTCCAGACTATCGGAAGTATGGTGGAGGAAACAAATGCAGTTGCAACTCAAAACCTAAAGCTATGATGATGCAATCAACACATGGGCCTAATGCAGTAGCATTTTAATCTTCTCGTAAAATACTGCTCAAAAAGACTTTTAACAACAACGAGAAACGCACTTGGACATGAATTTGTACATCCTCATGGATGGTGTTATGTGGAGCGTCATCTAGAGAAAAGCCAGCAGTGCTACATCTTGGTTTCTCATATAGATTATCTACACTTTCCATTGAATATACAGTACATGGTGACTAAGCCTGTATGATGAGACAGTGTCACCCTACTGCAGCAACACAGCCTTTTGGGCTTTTTAAAGCTCTTTAGGAGAGAATCCTTGATGAGCTGCCTTCTTAAGTGCAAACTAGGCTAAAGGTTTGAAGTCACTAGTATCACACTGCTCAGCTGAAAGGACATGTCTAAAAATGTGTTTTCAGATAAGCAGATGACAAGCAGCAGTCTCACTCTTTCTGGCATCACAGCACACAGCATTAATCTCAGAGATTAGCCTGTTTTGCCCTAGAAATACAGACTTTGTTAGAGAGCAGCAGTTATAAGGCTTGGGCTGGATGACACATTAGTCAAACACCATTTCCATAAGGTGCATGAGTGTACTGGACATATAGAATACATTACATAATTAAAAGTGCTTGGTTTATATGCTGAAATCCTGAGAGCAGAGAAGATCTTTTCAGGCCTCTACTGTAACTGTACGATCCTGATACATCAGATATAACCAGAAAGTGAGATGATGAGAGTTTGCAATGACTCTGTAGATCTGCATTGAAATGACATAATTCAACATGTGGTGAGCTTCTTTATTTACTATAGCAGTGGTCACCAACCTTTTCTGAGTCAAGATCACTTTCTGAGTCAAAATGCCGAGATCTACCGCTCTGATTTTTTATTAACGTCACTTAAAAAATGTAAGCCTACGCAACATTAACCAATTAAAAACAGTACTGTAACAATGAGGTTTGTGCAGTAAGCTATAGGCCCAACACATTATCACCACATACTGGCTTTGCTTGAATTTACCTGCCAATGCATTGTTGTTCAGACATTTTTTAAATTATATTTGAACATTTGAGGTAGGCTATATGATCACAACGGTAATAGATCCATTGGTGTATTACTTGTGAGGCACAACTGAGTGAACATACATTTAAATAATTTGCTTTTTATTTTACTGGGCTGATCGTGCCTGCATCTGATGGTCAGTCTCAGCGAAGTAGAGAGCAGCAGACTGAGCGTCCGTCTCTCAACATCCCTCAGCTCTCCCTTTCCTTTGAATACATAGTGTGGACAGTAATGAGTAAGAACTTAAACTCACTCATAAAAACAGCAGCTATTTGCTGTATTCGTTAAACGTTTTGAAAACTCACAGTATCAATTTTGTCATAGCTTTCTTTTGTCTGCTACGTTATTGCAGCCTCTGTCATCTGAGCAATCTGATTGGCCAGCGGAAGCCTAGCGGACTTGATTTCCTCTCCAGGCCCACCTGGAAGGCAGTTTTTACCTTCAGACACATGAAATGGCAACAGTTTGCCTACCCGGCGCGCAGGGCAGCTGAAATGGCTGCACCTAACAGCCCGAGACTAATACCAAAAAATAGGAACACAAGGCTTTATCATAGTTTTTTTTACAGAAATGTTTGAGGATCGACTAGAAATGCCTTGGAGATCGACAAGATGATCGCGATCGACCGGTTGGTGACCACTGTACTATAGGGACAAAGATACAGGGCCAGGTCATGCAGGACTCAAAACCCTGCACATACTGTGCCTGTCCAGGATGGGAGTTGCAGTTAACCCCTCTGCACCCATTCAGGAGCTGATATGCTGGGGACTGGTTTGGTAGGTTCCAGTGGGGGTGCGAGATTTAGGATTGAAGGCTGATTTGGTGGTCTGGTAAGGTATGTCCTGTTCTAGACTCTCCTTGGAGTCAAACTGCCACTCTTTCACCTGCTCCACTGCTGTAAATCTCTCCCAATGTCTTGCTCCCAGACAAACTAAACAACTTCTTGCTCGCTTTGAGGACAATACAGTGCCACCGACACGGCCCGCTACCAAAATATGCAGACTCTCCTTCACCGCAGCCAACGAGTAAAACATTTAAACTTGTTAACCCTCGCAATGCTGCCGGCCCAGACGGCATCCCTAGCTGCGTCCTCCGAGCATGCGCAGACCAGCTGGCTGGTGTGTACAGACATATTCAATCAATCCCTATCCCAGTCTGCTGTTCCCACATGCTTCCAGAGGGCCACCATTGTTCCTGTTCCCAAGAAAGCTAAGGTAACTGAGCTAAACGACTATCGCCCGTAGCACTCACTTCCATCATCATGAAGTGCTTTGAGAGACTAACCAAGTATCATATCACTTCCACCCTACTTGACACCCTAGACCCACTCCAATATGCTTACTGCCCCAATAGGTCCACAGACGACGCAATCGCAATCACACTGCACACTGCCCTAACCCATCTGGACAAGAGGAATACCTATGTAAGAATGCTGTTCATCGACTATAGCTCAGAATGTAACACCATAGTATCCTCCAAGCTCGTCATTAAGCTCGAGACCCTGGATCTCGACCCCGCCCTGTGCAACAGGGTCCTGGACTTTCTGACGGGCCGCCCCCAGGTGGTGAGGGTAGGAAACAACATCTCCACCCCGCTGATCCTCAACACTGGGGCCCCACAAGGGTGTGCTCTCAGCCCTCTCCTGTACTCCCTGTTCACCCATGACTGCGTGGCCATGCACGCCTCCAACTCAATCATCAAGTTTGCAGACGACACTACAGTGGTAGGCTTGATTACCAACAACGACGAAACGGCCTACAGGGAGGAGGTGAGGGCCCTCGGAGTGTGGTGTCAGGAAAATAACCTCACACTCAACGTCTAAAAACAAAGGAGATTATTGTGACTTCAGGAAACAGCAGAGGGAGCACCCCCCTATCCACATCGATGGGACAGTAGTGGAGAAGGTGGAAAGTTTTAAGTTCCTCGGCGTACACATCATTGACAAACTGAAATGGTCCACCCACACAGACAGTGTGGTGAAGAAGGCGCAACAGCGTCTCTTCAACCTCAGGAGACTGAAGAAATTTGGCTTGTCACCAAAAACACTCACAAACTTTTACAGATGCACAATTGAGAGCATCCTGTCGGGCTGTATCACCGCCTGGTACGGCAACTGCTCCGCCCACACCCGTAAGGCTCTCCAGAGGGTACTGAGGTCTGCACAACGCATCACCGGGGGCAAACTACCTGCCCTCCAGGACACCACATGATGTCACAGTAAGGCCAAAAAGATTATCAAGGACAACAACCACCCGAGCCACTGCCTGTTCACCCTGATGCTATCATCCAGAAGGCGAGGTCACTGAAAAACAGCTTCTATCTCAAGGCCATCAGACTGTTAAACAGCCATCACTCACATTGAGTGGCTGTTGCCAACATACTGACTCAGATCTCTAGCCACTCGAACAATTAAACATTGGATGTAATAAATGTATCACTAGTCACTTTAAACAATGCCACTTTATATAATGTTTACATACCCTATATTACTCATCTCATATGTATATACTGTACTTTATACCATCTACTGCATCTTGCCTATGCCGTTCGGCCATCGCTCACCCATATATTTATATGTACATATTCTTATTCATTCCTTTACACTTGTGTGTATAAGGTAGTTGTTGTGAAATTGTTAGATTACTTGTTAGATATTACTGCATGGTCGGAACTAGAAGCACAAGCATTTCGCCACACTCGCATTAACATCTGCTAACTATGTGTATGTGACCAATACAATTGGATTTGATTGTACAAACAATTACATTCAATTTATTAAACAATTAAATGCACATTTTTATTTTTTATATAAAATGTAAATGTCAACCTACAGTTTTTATTTGAGAAGAGGAGAGTCTGATACACATGGTTTTTGAGCCTCATGTCAACAATGATCAGTTTGAGTATGTTATATCAGCATCAGGCAGCGCAGTGTCCCCCTCCTGGCATACACAGGGGCGGAGACAGAGGGGTGTCCCTGACATCTGATTGGCCACCCCAAGTGCCTCCCCAAAATGTAATTCGCTACTGGCAGTTTAATGCTGATTGACATCTCATTTCACCTCTTGTTGAAAGAATCATTTAGTTTGGTGGCACATTTTTCAAATCGAGGACGAGGAAGAGAGAATACTAACGTTGGTTGCAAGATACAGAAGAAGAAGAAGAACATGCAGAATAAGAAGAGAGAATATTTCCGCAGCTCCACAAGCTCTTTACGCGATTGGTGAAAGCATCATATTTGAAGTAAGTGTTAAGGTTTGGCATCGGGTTTAGGTTTCCTGAACAACTTTTATGAAAGTTGAGTTGCTGTGTAAGTTACCGTTAGACCTTTGGCTCTGTTAACAGACAGTTAATTAGATGAGAGAGATCAGTTCCCAATTTAGCCATTAACTCAGGTAGATTTTCACACTTGAACTCAAACGAACAATTGTTATTATCAATCTGTTAACGTTACTCAAACGATTACCAACATTTGCAGATATCCTGTTTGCTATCGTAAAGGTGTAAGAAATTATAACTAGCTAAGTTACTTACTGCAGAGTAGGGCTAGCCATGATCTAACTAGTAACTTAGACTGGTAGTTGATTTTAAGGTACAATTATGATAATAGGGATTTGTAATTAAGATTGAGATTGGACTAAAATGTGGGTAATTGGATGTTTAGATGTAACCATAGACTGTCTTATTTTTGCATAGGGTCAATTAAACAGTTTAGTTTAGTTTATTAATTCGACCATTTAAAAAAACAAGCACACATAAAACTTGAAAAAGCCTTACATGCACATTAATAAAATCATCGAGGATAACACACAATAAAGTCTGGGACTTATTTCCATTGTGGTTCTCTTGAGACAAGATGGCTAGACAAGATCCAACACAGTTAAACACAGTATGGCAGTGAAATAATAAAACAAAAACATAGAAGAAGAACATCTATCTCATCATTCCAGTTACATCATAGGGGTTATTCATATCGGCACAGAAGACATCAAACATATTTTTACTTTATTTTTAAAGCTGCCCAGAGAGGATGTTGTTTTTATGGGCAGAGGCAACTCATTCCATTCTGAGGCTCCAGTATACAAGAAAGTACCTTTCCCAGCATTACTCCTGAACCTGTATAAGCACACATCAGCAACACCTGATCTGGTGTTGTGATTGTGTGTATCCCTAACACAAGGAAAGTAATCACTTAGATATCTGGGCGCAGGACCATAAATACTCCTGTAAACCAAACCTAGTCTAATCTGGGACACCCTAGCCTCAACAGGCAGCCAGCTGAGTTCCTGAAAGCAGCTCCTGCCTATGTGAGTACGTGGACTCACCTTCAATACTACCCTGATCAGCTTATTCTGGGCTATCTGGAGCTTCCCCTTCATAAGCTTAGATAGGCCCCTAAACCAGGAAGTACTAGCATAGTCAAAATGGCATTGAATGAGGGCAGTAGCTAGCACTTTCATGGAGTCCTTATCCAGCAGCTTGGACTTTCTAGCCAAAAACTTAGTCCTGGCATGCTCACACCTCTCAAGCTTCCATTAAGGATTCATCCCAAGTAGCTAAGGTTTTAGTAGTCAGCACCTCGCCCCCTAATTCCACACTGATTTCAGAGGACCTACTCAATTTACTTTTGGATCCAAAAATAATTGTTTCAGTTTTCCCTAAGTGCAGAGATAGCTTATTATCTCCAAGCCATTTGCTAATGTTAGTAAGCTCTGTGCTAAGTATGCTCTCCAACAGTTTTACTTTTGTGAGACACCAGAAGTGTAGAGTCATCCGCATAAAGAAAAAGATAGCAAGAACAAGCATCTTTCATATCGTTAATATACAATAAAAACAGCAGAGGCCCAAGCACACTCCCCTGTGGAATGCCACAGCTTATTGGTTTTGCCTGAAAGAGTGAACCATTAGCCTCTACTACTTGCTCCCTTCCTGATAAATAGGACTTTACTCAGCCTAGAGGGATACTGCTTAACCCCAGTGCCTCCAATTTAGAGATTAGGAGACAGTGGTTAACTGTATCAAAGGCCTTCTGTAGGTCAAGCAGTACCATTCCACAGAGATTTCCCTCATCAATCTCTTTCCTGATGAAGTCAGTCAAGTAAAGTAGGCATGAATCAGTGGAGTATGTTTTTCTAAACCCCGACTGAAAATCATACATTAGACCCTGTTTGTTAACATATTCATACATTTGCTCATGTACAACTCTCTCCAGGATCTTTGATGTTACACAGAGGATAGATACAGGCCTATAATTCCCAGGGTCAGACTTGATCACCTTCTTATACAGAGGTATAACTTTAGCTTGTTTCATGTCCCTGGGAAAGGTACCTTGTTCAAGAGAGAGATTAACAATATGTGTAATACAAGGGCCAATTTGCTCAGCAGAATCTATAAGAAACCAGGAATATTATCCAGGTCTGTGGCTTTGTAGCATTTAAGCTCTGCCAGTATACTGACTATTTTGTCTGTTGCTACCTTTGCAAAAGAAAGAGTTTGGCTGAACCCCTAACTCTACATAATACTTCTGGACTTGGTTGCTTCCATGCAATCCAGAACTGGTGGGCAGCTTGCTAACCAGCTAGCTGGCAACAGAAGTAAAAAAAAGAGTTGAATTTATTGGCAACCTCTGCTTTTTCATATACCATCTCCCCCTGATGTTCAGTCCAATACTGTTTAGTTTGTCTTTGGTAGTACTACTACAGCCTAGTTCCTTAAATGATTTCCAAAGATTTTATGGTAATTTTTGTTCTCAATTATTTTCTCAAGAAAGTAACCCCTCTTAGCTTCATCCAACCTGCTCTGTACTTCATTTCTGTGATGTTTATATAGGACAAAATCATGCTGCTCTTGAGAGTTCTTAAATTTTTTAAAGGCCTTATTCCTTGCTTGGATAGATTCTAGAATCTCATGATTAAGCCAACGGCTAGATCTCTGCTTTACCCTGACCGTCTAATGGGAGCCATCACAATCACCACATCAGGGAATCTACATTTAAAGACTTCCCAGGCACTGTCTACCCCTACACTATCTAGCACAGGTGACCAGTCAATTTTACCCACTTCCTCCCTAAACTTTCGACAGAGTATTTTTTGAGTGCTCTGATTCTAACGGTTTTGTGACACTTAAATATATCTTTCAAAATCCTCATTGTGCAAAATGTAATAAAATGATCACTGATTCCATATACTATTACTCCATTCTGCAATATTTTAGATTTATCAGACACCAATATTAAGTCAATTGTACTTTGCACTGTTTCACATATCCAGGTGAGATCTTTTATCATTTGGGTCAGAGCAAGTGATCTACATTAATACATTGTGGGTTGAACTATTCTTTTTGCAGACATCAGTATTGAAATCCCCTAACAAAATTATTTCCTTCAACAGGGAATCATTACATTTTAACAACACAATTTCAAGACCTTCATAGAATACATTCTGATTGGGCGGTCTATATCACCCCCCCAACAAAATCAGCTTGGTTTCGGGAAGGCAGATATCCAGCCAGACAATCTCCAGATCAGCGCTTAAATCCGATCTGACATTAAAAGCAATGAGCTCTGAGCTAGACAGTGAGCCAGAGCTGCCAGGAGATGTCATCAAGCCCCTCCCTACTGTATCAAGCACCAGATATGCTGTTCCAAAAGGACCCAGTGGTAGGCCAGGCCTATACTTTAAACTACACATTTTAGTTAGCAGCTGTTAGTATCTAATCTTGTGTATCCCTTAATTATACATTTCCATAGAGATACAAAACATTATTTAATGTGTATTTAAGACATTTCAAGATCCAGAGATGAGGGTCATGTATAGCCGTGTTTGAATACATTTCCCAGAACTCAGCATGGTACTAAGGAAAAGGGCATTCAACAGCTCCAGGTATAAGGACAATTCATGACTTGAATATTCTGTAAGCCAAGATTCGACTTACTGTTTCGTCTGTAGGCATTTTTCTCACAGTCAGGGTTTTGTAACTGGAAAAAGGCGCTGTTTAAAGATTCTGGGTTTAAGTTCCATTTGAAGGCAGAGCATCATATCAATGCTATGTATGCTTGGAATCAGCATCAAAGGGCTATTGACAGCAACTGATCAATGTTAGATGTCATAAATGAGGACAGGAAAAAGAAAGTGGAGGAAAACTGTACTTACATTAAAACAATTGCAGATATGCTCCTATTAACTATCACTCAAAATATAGCACAGAGAGGTCATCGAGAGTCTTATGACTCTCACAACAAGGGTAATTTTTTGACAATCTTAGAAGAAATATCAAAGCATGACCCTCTCATAGAGAAAAGGATGATTGCATGTGGCAATGTTAAGTACACAAGCTACCAAATCCAGAACAAAGTTCTTGAGGGCTGAGCTGAGATGGTACAAAGTGAAATAATAAGAGGAGTAAAAGAAAGTGACTTTTTTTGTGTAATTGCAGATGAAACCAAAGATTTAAAGAAAAAATAACAAACGTCTTTAGTTGTGAGATAATATTACAATGGGGCCATCCACAAAAGCTTTTTACACTTTCAGTCTGCTGAAAGCTTAGAATCAAATATGAGCATAAGTATGATACTGTAAGTTTGTAATATTGATGGGCATCAAAATTATTTTTATTTTTCAAGTTCTGCTTGATACTTGGTATGTGAAATTGCAGTGTTTTTTAAAAAGAAATTAACTTTTTTGTAAATAAACCATGCAATTTATGTAACGCACAAATGCTCTTATCTCCTTGGTGCTTGAGGTTTATTTTCTGAAAATATTTTGGATGTTCAACACTTATAGACTCAGATTACAGTATATATGAATGAAAACAGAGTGACGCAAGTCTCTCCAGTATGTGAGTACAGTGTGTGTGTGTGTGTGTGTGTGTGTGTGAGAGAGAGAGAGAGAGAGAGAGAGAGAGAGAGAGAGAAAGAAAGAAATTGAGCTGCAGTTCCGAGGTAGAGACACTGACCATTCATAGTATGTTAAAGAATTCCAGTGAAGTAACCCTTTTGGACCACACTATCTGCCACATTGAAGAGAGTTATCACTTCTACCTCTAATCAGCGATCATAGAATTCATTCATGCTCCTAAGATGCCAGGTTATGGTTCTGTCATGGTCTATGGACCCTCTGAAGTAGCATTTGCCACCCCCTGGCCATCCCATGTATAAAACTCTAGTTCCGCCACTGGGTATACACAATAACAATAACAAACTATGAAGCTAATGTTGATAACGAGGACAACCAAGAGGATTAATCATATTGTTACACTATTGATGATTGTTTATTGTATTTCAAGTAGAAAGGAATGAGAAAAGGCTTGAGAAAGGGCTTTTTACCCAGCAATACCACACTAACTGGCTTACAATTTCATATTAGACCAGATGTGATGCAGTGAGAAAGCAGGACGTCCTACCCTGTCTCTGGCTTTGACCTTGGCTCCGCTCTTCAGCAAGTGTTCCTCTACGTCAGCATGGCCTGTCCTGGTGTCCATATGGAGAGGGCAGGCCATCAGCTATGGACCAGAGAGAGAGAAAGTGAGAGAGTGAGAGAGAAAGAGAGAGAAAGGAGAAAGAGAGATTTTATTCATTTATAAAAAAAAATCACAGTAGTTACATCAATAAAACCTCAAACGTTACTTCATTGTAACAGATCTCGAAAGTTAGAACCAAGCCCCCCTCCTCGTCCACTGTACATAAAACCCCCCTGACGTCCCCCACCCCTACAAAGTCCCCCAGACGGTTCACCAGCCACCGATGAGCTCACACCAGCCCCAGTAGCACAGCTCTGGTTTCCGTACAGCCCTCATGTTTCCTGGTCTTCCACACTGCTCTATTTGCCTAGTTACTAGGCAGTCCCTTCACCTGTTGGCTACGCTATACTTAGACCCTCCAACATATATTGTAGGTCCACAGTCACGACCAACCCTAGGCCTGTACACCACCCATCCAGGACAGAAAACAACCATACCAGTCTGGAACAAGAAAAAAACAGTCTCCTCCTCCCCACAGAACAAACACCCCGTCCCCACTGATGGATCAATGTGTGATACGTATCTGTTCATAGCGATAGCCCTGTGAATAATCCTCCACCGTAGATCAGCAGTACCCTTCTCTATGGGAGGCTTATACATGGAGCACCAACATCCTCTCAGAGATGTTTTGCTGCTGCGAAAAAGGCTCCCAGCTCCGGAGTCTTGAACTATAGGATCATTTCCTCACCTTCCTGGTGTTCCCCTGCATCGGCAGCAATGGTGAAAGGGTTCCAAAAGGGTTCTTCTGCTGTCCCCATATGATAACACTTTTTGGTTTCAGGTAGAACCCTTTTTGGTTCCAGTTAGAACTCTTTTGGGTTCCATGTAGAACCCTATGTGTAAAGGGTTCTACATGTAACTCAAAAGGGTTCTACTTCAAACCAAAAGGGTTCTCCTAAGGGGACAGCTGAAGAACCCTTTTAGGTTCTTGATGGCACCTTTTTTAGTATAGGTCAGTGTCATTCGTGGTTAGACGGTCCAGTCTCTGCCTACTCCCCAGCAGCTCTCTGAACGAGCCTAGTAGTGCAGCACAGATCCCCTCCACCATGCCGTTGGCATATTTCAACCATCTTCTTGCAGGTCACCCAACTTAGTGAACTTAGTGAAAGAAAGAAAGAACAAACAAACAAAATTAAGTAAGTTACAGCCACCATGGGTGCATCTCTCCTCATATCCTCCTCTTCACCGGGATTGATGTGATGCTACAGATAGCAATTCCTTGTAATTAGACATGTCTGAGGACAGAGAAACATGTCTTAACAACATCTTAACCCCATTTAGAGCAACCCTGGACTGGTGAAAGGGTAGGGCTGTGGGTAGATGGTCATTCTGCTAGCTGGCTAACTCCAGAATAAATGAATGTCAGCAACAAGCTATAGTTGCACAAAAGCATTAGGACACACACACCCACGTCTTTTACCTTGTCCCTGATGTTGAGGTCAGCTCTATGTTTCTGTAGGACCTTGACGACAGCCAGGCTTCCTCTTCTACGGGCCCAGGGAACAGCTCTGGACTCCAGCTGAAACACACATACAACATGGCCACCTTCACTATACAATGTCTGAGGCTTAACAAATGATTAATCGCTAACTTTCCATTCCACAGTCCTAACCTTACCAATTATTCAATTATTAGCACAACAGTTAAGGTTATATAGAGGTTACATCTTGGAAGTTACATATGTGATAAAAAATAGTCAATTTGTTCCCTAGTATTGAGGTTAAAAACACAATTATGTCAATTATGTTATTTAAAAGCTTTTATCATGGCAATTTATATTGACTATAGAAAGTAATGGCCAGTGTGCCTCACCTGATCTTTCAAATAGATGATAGCTCTTTTCTCTAGAAGCTTCTGGATGACGGTAGAGTGTACTTCGATGGAGGCAAAGTGCAGCGCTGTCCTTCTGAACGGGAAAAATATTTAGTTACATAAGCTATTGAAGTGTTAAAAATAGGTTTGTCCAAGGTTAAATGTACAATTTTAAATCTTTAGGTTGATCATGTGTGTTACTACAGTACTGCAAGCTCATGGCAGATTGTTAGCCCATTGCATTCAGTGTACCTGCAGCCAAACCAATTTTCCTCTTGGACAATACAGTTGAAATGAGCTTGAACTTCAACTATTGAGGACAGAACTTTCAACAAGCAAAGAAAGATATTCTTTCTAAGCTGATGTCACGTCCTGACCTTAGTTCCTTTTTTATGTCTCTATTTTGGTTTGGTCAGGGCGTGAGTTGGGGTGGGCATTCTATGTTTTTCATTCTATGTTTTTTATTCTATGTTTTGTTCTGTGTGTTGTATTTCTATGTGTTTGGCCTGGTATGGTTCCCGATAAGAGGCAGCTGTCAATCGTTGTCTCTGATTGAGAACCATACTTAGGTAGCCTGTTCCCACCTGTGTTTGTGGGTAGTTGTTTCACTTTATAGGAAGGACTGTTTCATGTCGTTCACTCGCTTTGTTGTTTTTGTCATTCAGTGCTAGATTTTTTTTTATTACTATGAACACTTACCACGCTGCGTGTTGGTCCGATGATTCCTATTCCTCATCATCGGACAAAGAGGAGAGCCGTTACTGCTGACATATGGAATTGTTTTAAGAAGGTCATACCATGGATCATTTAGCTATTTGATTTTGAATTTTAGGACCCCAAAAACATATTTACAAATAATTTAAAAAAATATTGAATTTATCCATTACTACTATAGCCCATGCAAACACATTGAATAAGACATTCATAAATGGCACAAAAAACGGTCAAAAGATAAATAATAAGAAATAAGGTTTTGAAGTGTCTGTCCCATATCTAGGAGATATAACAAAGCTCAGGATATATACACTATCATTCAAAAGTTTGCGGCCACTTAGTCACCTCTTCACCGTTGAGGTTGGTGTTTTGCAGGTACTATTTAATGAAGCTGCCAGTTGAGGACTTGTGAGGCGTCTGTTTCCCAAACTAGACACTCTAATGTACTTGTCCTCTTGCTCAGTTGTGCACCGGGGCCTCCCACTCCTCTTTTGGTAAGAGCAGTTTTGTGAAGGGAGTAGTACACAGCGTTGTATGAGATCTTCAGTTTCTTGGCAATTTCTTGCATGGAATAGCCTTCATTTCTCAGAACAAGAATAGACTGATGACTTTCAGAAGAAAGTTTCTTGTTTCTGGACATTTTGAGCCTGTAGTCGAACCCACAAATACTGATGCTTCAGATACTCAACTAGTCTAAAGAAGGCCAGTTCTATGGCTTCTTTAATCAGAACAACAGTTTTGTTGCTGTGGTAACATAATTGCAAACATAATTGCAAAAGGGTTTTCTAATGATCAATTAGCCTTTTAAAATTATAAACTTGGATTAGCTAACACAACGTGCCATTAGAACACAGGAGTGATGGTTGCTGATACTGAGCCTCTGTACACCTATGTAGATATTACATAAAAAATCAGCCATTTCCAGCTCAATAGTCATTTACAACATTAACCATGTCTACACTGTATTTCTGATCAATTTGATGTTATTTTAATTGACTAGGGGGCAGTATTTTCATTTTTGGAAAAATAACGTATCCAAAGTAAACAGGATATTTTGTCAGGACAAGATGCTAGAATATGCATATAATTGACAGCTTAGGATAGAAAACACTAAAGTTTCCAAAACTGTAAAAATATTGTCTGTGAGTATAACAGAACTGATATTGCAGGCGAAAGCCTGAGAAAAATCCAATCCGGAAGTGCCTCATGTTTTGAAAGCTCTGCGTTCCAATGCGTCCCTATTGAGCAGTGAATGGGTTATCAACCAGATTACTTTTTCTCCGTATTCCCTAAAGGTGTCTACAGCATTGTGACGTAGTTTTACGCATTTATGTTGAAGAATACCCGTAAGCGGCTACATTGTGTAAGTGGTCACCTGATGGCTCTCAGAGTGATTCTCGCGTAAAATACAGAGGTAGCCATTTTTTCAATCGGTCCTACTGAAAAACCAATTGTCCCGGTGGATATATTATCGAATAGATATTTGAAAAACACCTTGAGGATTGATATTAAACAACGTTTGCCATGTTTCTGTCGATATTATGGAGCTAACTTTGAATATTTTTTGGCGTTTTCGTGACCGCAATTTCGCCGCTCCACCTTTCATTTTCCATTTGTTTTGTCTTGTTTTCCCGCACACCTGGTTAACATTCCCTTCTCAGAGTAAATGTATATTACCCTCTGTTTCTCCCATGTCTGTGTGTGGAATTGTTCTTTGTGTAGGGTGTTACGCTACAGGCTGGCTTGCGCTAGGTTTGTTTCAAACCTAGGTTTGTTTGTTTTGTTTAATCCGGTTCATGTTACCGTGGTTGTGCTTTGTGCTGCCTCGCCTGTGCCTTTGGGCCAGGATGTATATTAAAGTTCTCCGGTTATCACCCATCTCTGCTCTCCTGCGCCTGACTTCCCAGCAACCAGTCACTCACCCCGTTACAGAATTCCACACCTGATCAATGGAGTCAGCAGGAGCGGGTGCACGCGTCGGGGAGCACGTGGTGATGCTTCACCATCTCGGCGCTGTCATGGACTACGTCGTACAGACTATGGACTGCTGGGAGAGACAGGGAGTCCCTCCAGTGCCCCCACCAGCACAACAGGGGTCTCCACTACTCACTTCACCTGCACCCGGTCCCAGTGGGATTCGTCTCACCCTTCCCAGGAAGTTTTATGGGGCAGCGGAACACTGCCAGAGGTTCCTGCTGCAGCTGGACCTGTATCTGGGGACCGTCCACCCGGCTCCTTCGGGACATGAGAGGGTGTCCGCCCTCGTCTCGTGCCTCTCGGGGAAAGCCCTGGAGTGGGCTAACGCCGTGTGGGTAGAAGGAGATGCGGCACTGGACCACTTTGAGGAGTTCACCCGCCGCTTCCAGGCAGTCTTCGACCACCTGCCCGAGGATAGAGCGGTGGGTCTTTTTCACCTGAGGCAGGGGACAAGGAGCGCCCAGGAGTTCGCCCTGGACTTCCAGACCCTGGCCGCCGGAGCGGGATGGAACGACAGGGCCCTGATCAACCACTATCGCTGCAGCTTGCACGAGGATGTCCATCGGGAGTAGGTCTGCAGGGATACCACCCTCACATTTGACCAGCTGGTGGACCTGTCTATCCAGCTGGATAACCTGCTGGTCACCCACGGACGTTCAGACGCGGCTCTGTCGGTTCCATCTCCCAGCACCACTGCTTCGGTGCCTATGGAGCTGGGAGTGCTGCGCTCAGGGAGGCCGGAGGGGGAGCCTTCACATGCACCATCTGTGGACGCAGAGGTCACACTGCCGGTCGATGTCGGGTTGGTTCCTCTGGGGGTCGAGGCACCAGGCAGAGCGCTCTGGCAGTGTCATCCCAGGTGAGCTTGCACCATTCTCACCCAGAGCCCACTGTTGCCCACCTGTTTTTGCAAGCCAACTTTCCTGAGTTTTCCCCGCATTCCCAGCATAAGGGGCTCTTCGATTCAGGCGTGGCTGGGAATTTTATCGACAGAGCATTCGCCCATAGTTTAGGGATCCCCATTGTTCCAGTGATTAGGCCCTTTCCAGTTCACGCGTTAGACAGTCGAACATTAGGATCCGGCTTTATCAGGGAGGCCACCACTCCTTTGGTCATGGTGACGCAGGGGGGTCACAGGGAGAGAATCAGTCTCTTCCTAATTGACTCTCCTGCGTTTCCCGTGGTGCTAGGCCTTCCTTGGTTAGCCTGTCATCAAATCAAATCAAATGTATTTATATAGCCCTTCGTACATCAGCTGATATCTCAAAGTGCTGTACAGAAACCCAGCCTAAAACCCCAAACAGCAAGCAATGCAGGTGTAGAAGCACGGTGGCTAGGAAAAACTCCCTAGAAAGGCCAAAACCTAGGAAGAAACCTAGAGAGGAACCAGGCTATGTGAGGTGGCCAGTCCTCTTCTGGCTGTGCCGGGTGGAGATTATAACAGAACATGGCCAAGATGTTCAAATGTTCATAAATGACCAGCATGGTCCAATAATAATAAGGCAGAACAGTTGAAACTGGAGCAGCAGCACGGCCAGGTGGACTGGGGACAGCAAGGAGTCATCATGTCAGGTAGTCCTGAGGCATGGTCCTAAGGCTCAGGTCCTCCGAGAGAGAGAAAGAAAGAGAGAAAGAAAGAGAGAAAGAGAGAATTAGAGAGAGCACACTTAAATTCACACAGGACACCGAATAGGACAGGAGAAGTACTCCAGATATAACAAACTGACCCTAGCCCCCGACACATATATACTGGAGGCTGAGACAGGAGGGGTCAGGAGACACTGTGGCCCCATCCGAGGGGATGTCATGACCCCACTGTTTCATATCAACGGAGGTCTCTCATGGGGTGGACGCGAGAGTGCTCGGGGAGGTGTTTGGGGTTCCATTGGTGCTACTACGGTGGAAAGTCCAGACCAGGTCTCCAGCGTTCACATTACCCCTGAATATTCCGATTTGGCTCTCGCCTTCTCTAAGAAGAAGGCGACTCAATTACCACCCCATCGACGGGGGGATTGTGAGATAAACCTTCAGGTAGACACCGCACTTCCCAGGAGTCACGAGACGGCTATGGAGACATATGTCTCCGAATCTCTGTGTCAGGGGTACATTCGGTCCTTCACTTCACCCACCTCCTCGAGTTTCGTTTTTGTGAAGAAGAAGGAGCAAGGTCTGCGCCCGTGTATTGACAATCAAGCCCTTAACCAGATCATTGTGAAGTACAGTTACCCGCTACCTCTCATAGCCACAACGATTGAGTCAATGCACGGGGCGCGCTTCTTCACAAAATTAGATCTCAGGAGTACTTACAACCTGGTGCGTATCCGGGAGGAAGACGAGTGGAAGACAGCGTTCAGTACCACCTCAGGGCATTATGAGTACCTCGTCATGCCGTACGGGTTGATGAATGCTCCGTCAGTCTTCCAAGCCTTTGTGGACAAGATTTTCAGGGACCTGCACGGGCAGGCTGTACTGGTGATATCGATGACACTCTGATATACTCCGCTGCACGCGCCAAGCATGTGTCTATGGTGCACAGGGTGCTTGGTCGACTGTTGGAGCAAGACCTGTATGTCAAGGCTGAGAAATGCCTGTTCTTCCAGCAGTTTTTCTCCTTCCTAGGATACCGCATTTCCACCTCAGGGGTGGAGATGGAGAGTGACTGCATTTCAGTCGTGCGTAATTGGCCGACTCCCACCACGGTAAAGGTGCAGAGTTTTTTTGGGGTTTGCTAATTACTACCTGAGGTTTATCCGGGGTTTTGGTCAGGTAGCGGTTCCCATTACCTCACTGCTGAAGGGGGACCCGGTGCGTTTGCAGTGGTCGGCTGAGGCGGACAAGGCTTTTGGTGACCTAAGGGCTCAATTTACCTCGGCTCCCGTGCTGGCGCATCCGGATCCCTCTTTGGCGTTCACGGTGGAGGTGGACGCGTCCGAGGCTGGGATAGGAACTGTGCTCTCTCAGTGCTCGGAAACGCCACCGAAGCTCCGCCACTTTGCCTTCTTCTTGAAGAAGATCAGCCCGGCGGAGCGAAACTATGATGTGGGGGACCGGGAGCTGTTGGCTGTGGTGAGGGCATTGAAGGCGTGGGAGACATTGGCTTGAGGGGGCTCAACACCTTTTTCTCATCTGGACTGACCACCACAACCTGGAGCACATCGGGGCAGCGAGGAGACTGAATCCTCGTCAGGCAAGGTGGGCCATGTTTTTTACCCGTTTTGTTTTCACCCTTTCTTTTAGACCAGGTTCCCAGAATGTTAAGGCAGACGCACTGTCCTGGCTGTATGACACAGAGGAGCGGCCCATGGATCCTACCGCCATACTCCCGGCCTCCTACCCGGTGGACGTGACCGGTTGATCTACTGGGCCCACACGTCACCCTCTGGTCATCCCGGCATCGGTCGGACGGTGCGCTGTCTGAGTGGGAAGTACTGGTGACCCACCTTGACAAAGGACGTGAGGGTTTATGTTTCCTCCTGCTCAGTGTGCGCCCAGTGTAAGGCTCCTAGGCACCTGCCCAGAGGTAAGCTACACCCCTTTCCCGTTTCACAACGGCCTTGGTCGCATCTGTCGGTCGATTTCCTCACCGATCTTCCTCCCTCACAGGGTAACACCACGATCCTGGTCGTTGTGGACCATTTTTCCAAGTCCTGCCGTCTCCTCCCTCTTCCCAGTCTCCCTACAACTTTACAGACTTGTTTACGCACATCTTCCGTCACTAGTGGGTGCCTGAGAATATAATGTCTGATCGGGGTCCCCAATTCACTTTGAGGGTCTGGAGGGCGTTCATGGAACGTCTGGGGGTTTCGATCAGCCTCTCGGGTTTTAACCCCGAGAGTAATGGGCAGGTGGAGAGATTGAACCAGGATGTGGGTAGGTTTCTGCAGTCTTATTGTCAGGACCGGCCGGGGAATTCGTGCCCTAGGCCGAGATGGCTCAGAACTCGCTCCTCCACTCCTCCACTAACCTCTTGCCCTTCCAGTGCGTACTGGGGTACCAGCCGATGCTGGCGAATTGGCATCAGAGTCATACCGAGTCTCCTGCGGTGGACAACTGGTTCAGGCACGCGGAGGAGACCTGGGACGCCACCCATGTTCACCTC
Organism: Oncorhynchus clarkii lewisi; assembly: GCF_045791955.1. NCBI lineage: Eukaryota > Metazoa > Chordata > Actinopteri > Salmoniformes > Salmonidae > Oncorhynchus > Oncorhynchus clarkii. The sequence goes on along the minus strand of NC_092169.1, from coordinate 26,385,867 downwards.
CAGCGGGCCGTGCTGCGCCAGAAGGCTAGCGCAGACCGTCCCCGCAGTGAGATCCCGGTGTTCGCACCGGGGGACAGGGTCTGGCTCTCGACCGAGTCTGGCTCTAGTTACCGGTTACAACTTCCCCCCGATTACCTTATTAATCCCTCGTTCCATGTGTCTCTCCTCAGGCCGGTTGTGGCTGGCCCGCTCCAGGAGTCTGAGGTGCGGGAGGTTCCTCCGCCTCCTTTGGACATCGAGGGGGCCCCGGTGTACTCCGTTCGCATCATACTGGATATGAGGCGTCGGGCGAGGGGAGATGAGATGCTGAGTCCCGGTGGAGGACGTTTTGGACCCTTCTATGCTGCAGGAGTTCCACCGTCTTTGTCCGGATCGCCCTGCACCTCGCCCTCCGGGTCGTCCCCGAGGCCTGTGTCGGCGCGCTGCTGGAGTCGCGCATCAAGGGGAGGGCACTGTCACGACTTCCGCCGAAGCTGGTCCCTCTCCTTGTTTGGGCGGCGTTCGGCGGTCGACGTCACCGGTCTTTTAGCCATCGCCGCTCCACCTTTCATTTTCCATTTGTTTTGTCTTGTTTTCCCACACCCTCTGTTTCCCCCATGTCTGTGTGTGGAATTGTTCTTTGTGTAGGGTGTTATGCTACAGGCCTGCTTGCGCTAGGTTTGTTTCAAACCTTTGTTTTGTTTAATCCGGTTCATGTTACCGTGGTTGTGCTTTGTGCTGCCTCGCCTGTGCCTTTGGGCCAGGGTGTATATTAAAGTTCTCCGGTTATCACCCATCTCTGCTCTCCTGCGCCTGACTTCCCAGCAACCAGTCACTCACCCCATTACAACTGCAGGCTGTAGATTTCAGAAATCAGGCTTCCCCACTATAGTGAATGGTCAATATTTGTGTAAAAAAAAATTGGAAGACAATCATGGTACCAATAATTATATTACACCAGATGTAAGTCCTTTAACCAATTATTTTTAAATCGCACACAGAAGAAGTTATAAGGATAACGTTGTTTCTACCAGCAGCCTGCAGTACCAGCGGCCTTCAACTTGAGATACTCAATGAGCAGGGGCAGTCGTTTTGCCCTGGTCGAAACCTGCAAAGTCACTTCCTGGAGTAGGTCAAACTACGCATGTTATGTCTTGAGAATCTCCACCTTGACATGCCATATTAGCAAGCTAAAACTGACTTCCTGACCTTCAAAGGTGCCATTGAGTCTTCACAGAAGAATGAATGTTGTGACGTCATTGATGGCTTTGTATACAGTCAATGAGTCACATGTAGTCACACAGTCATATATAGCCTCGCAGGAAAGTGTCCCACTTGCCATGTTAATAGAGTGCTCCTTTTCATTTTTTTCCTGGATAGTCACCTGTTGAAGTGTCCTGGGGCAAGGAATGTTATGTTATGAATGTTATGTTTTTAAATACTCCATTGTTGTTTATAAAAAGGCAATAGCAAGTTACCTATTAAATAAAATAATTAATTTAGAATTTAAAACATGCTAAATAAATAATAATTTCCACTTCCCTCAGATTTCTTGAGGTCGAGTCATTTTTTTCTCATTGGTAGGCCACTGCACATCCATTCTGGGTTGAAATGAAAACAAAACAAAACAACAGGAACACAACCTGTGGTTGAAACAACTTTACAATCCTCACTTCCAATCTATATCTAACCGTTCTAACAGGTAGAAAAGCTGAATAGTAAACAGATTCTCTGTCTAAATGTCAGTTTGTCTGCTCAGGTTACCAGCCGTGTTGTGGAGGTCTGAGTGGTCTTATACTTCCTGATTGGAATGCCAGCCTCACCGAGGGGCAATGTGAAACCCTAGTAGAAAGGACTACTACTGTGTGTGTTTGTGGTGTATACCCTGTGCTGGCTGCCATGGCGACACATGACCCCTCAACACCCCACCTACATACACACACAAGTGCGTGCACAGATACAAACCCTGATCCAGAGTCATGAGCACAAGGTGCATTCATTCCACAAGCTCTTAGTTGTACACACTGCCTCAGTGTCAGCCCTAGTAGCTTTCGTTTTACAAGGCCTCCAGACTCCAGGCCTGTGAACACACTGTTTTGGAGGATTACATTATTTATAAGTACGTCAAGTGATACCTTGTAAATACCTGTCAGTCTCATACCGTGAAACAACCAATCAGGGACTGGTGCCGCATACCTTCACACAAATATGTGTAGATTTATCGGTCTGAAACAAAAATGTTTGTATGTTACAAATGTTGTTTACACTATACAGCTTTCTGTACTAAAATGTTTCTGTACTAAAATGTAAAATTACAGAGAAACAACTAAATGTTTTCATTGAATTTATTCATCAAGAACAAACATACAGCGGGGAGAACAAGTATTTGATATACTGCCGATTTTGCGGGTTTTCCTACTTACAAAGCATGTAGAGGTCTGTAATTTTTTATCATAGGTACACTTCAACTGTGAGAGACGGAATCTAAAACAAAAATCCAGAAAATCACATTGTATGATTTTTAAGTAATTAATTAGCATTTTATTGCATGCAATAAGTATTTGATACATCAGAAAAGCAGAACTTAATATTTGGTATAGAAACCTTTGTTTGCAATTACAGAGATCATACGTTTCCTGTAGTTCTTGACCAGGTTTTTCAGGTTTTGGGGCTGTCACTGGGCAATACGGACTTTCAGCTCCCGCCAAAGATTTTCAATTGGGTTCAGGTCTGGAGACTGGCTAGGCCACTCCAGGACCTTGAGATGCTTCTTACGAAGCCACTCCTTAGTTGCCCTGGCTGTGTGTTTCGGGTCATTGTCATGCTGGAAGACCCAGCCACGACCCATCTTCAATGCTCTTACTGAGGGGAGGAGGTTGTTGGCCAAGATCTCGCGATACATGGCCCCATCCATCCTCCCCTCAATACGGAGCAGTTGTCCTGTCCCCTTTGCAGAAAAGCATCCCCAAAGAATGATGTTTCCACCTCCATGCTTCACGGTTGGGATGGTGTTTTTGGGGTTGTATTCATCCTTTTTCTTCCTCCATACACGGTGAGTGGAGTTTAGACCAAAAAGTAACTCCTGCGAGCAGTGGCGGATTTAGGTATAGGCAACATGGGCAGCCGACAAAAAGTAACTTGTTAAGATTATCTTATCTTGTTAAGATAAGTATTCACCCCCGTCAATACATGTTAAAAACACCTTTAGAAGTGATTACAGCTGTCTTTTTGGCTTAGTCTCTAGAAGCTTGGCACACCTTGATTGTGCAATATTTACCAATTTCTCTTATATAATTCCTCAAACTCTGTCAATATGGTTGTTGATCATTGTTATACAGCTATTTTCAAGTCTTGCCATAGATTTTCAAGCAGATGTAAGTCAAAACTGTAACTAGGCCACTCAAATTTGGCATTGTGATTTGGGTTATTGTCCTGCTGAAAGGTGAATTTGTCTCCCAGTGTCTGGTGAAAAGCAAATTGAATCAGGTTTTCCTCAGGGATTTTACCTGTGCTTACCTCAATTCCATTGTTTTTAATCCAGAAAAACACCCTAGTCCTTGCCGATGACAATCATACCCATAATAAAATGCAGCCATCAACATGCTTGAAAATATGGAGAGTGGTACCCAGGGATGTGTTTGTGTTGGATTTTCACCAAACATAACATTTTGTATTCAGGACAAAAATGGAATTCCTTTGCCACATTTTTTTGCAGCATTACTTTAGACCTTGTTGCAAACAGGATGCATGTTTTGGAATATTTTAAGGCTGTGTAGGCTTCCTTCTTCCACTCTGTCAATTACGTTAGTATTGTGGAGTAATTACAATGTTGATGATCCATCCTCAGTTTTATCCTATCACAGACATTAAACTCTAACTGTTTTAAAATCACCATTAGCCTCATGGTGAAATTTCTGAACAATTTCCTTCCTTTCCATCAACTGTTAGGAAGGACATGTATCTTTCTAGTGATTGGGTATATTGATATACCAACCAATGCCTTATTAATAACTTTAACATGCTCAAAGGGATCATTAAAGCTGACAGTCCCCAAAATCGGGCACTAGAATTACTTTAAAAAATATGTACCTTAACATGACTTATTTTATTGATTTCCCACCGTTTTAGAAGTCAGAAGACAGCCATCCAGACCTTCCTTATTTTAGGTTTAAAGAAGTGTGTAGGTCGCATTATTTTTGTATTTAACTAGGCAAGTCAGTTAAGAACAAATTCTTATTTACAATGACGGTCTACCCCGGCCAAACCCGGACGACGCTGGCCCAATTGTACACCGACCCAATTGTACGCCGACCTATGGGACTCCCAATCACGGCCGGTTGTGATACAGCCAACAACCAGAGGGAGGCAAATACACGTTTATTCGACAGAGGACTTCGACATTGTCCAAGTAAAGAAGTCATTTTGTGTGGAAGTCAAACGTTTGTTTTACGTTGGAGGCAGCTCAGAAAAAATAAATAAATAAATAGAGCCCTTTACATAGCCCTTATCCCCTAAAGCAGAGAGGCATGCTGTTAAAATGGCCCAAATGTTGATTTAGATGTTCACAAATGTAACACATTTTGACTATAACTAAAATCATATGTTTGGTAAAGTAATGAAGAAGGTGAAATATATGGGGTAGATGTTCCTAAAATAGATTCTAACTATATATGGACATTTGATAAAGTATGAAAAGACTTAATTCACACATTTTTATTATTTTTATCATACCATCATATTTGTATATGTTTTAGTATACTTTATTGTGTACTAGATCTTATGGGTTGAAAAGGCTTTTTTCTTTCTCTGGCATAAATAAACAATTCCAGGTGAAAGCCAAAGGTCCTAACCTTCTGGGGGGGGGGGGGACACTACTACATGAATAAAATATTGCCTTCTTACTAGATTGAAGACAAAAACAATAGCGAAACAGTGCAAAACGTCTGTCAGCTCGGAGAAGCTCGGAGACGTCTGTCAGCAAGGAGAAGTGTTTTTTTATTGCATTCGAAAAAATAAACTCTAGCACACTAGTAATCTTGATTTGAAAGCATCAATATTACCAGTGTGCTGGAGTTTTTTTATTATATTTAATAAGTATATTGTTTGCTCCATGCACCTGGTATCACGCTCAGCTGTGTGAGTTACTTGTTCATATTTTCATTGCACTGCCATGTCAGCACTATAACACCCATTTTAATTGTTAGCAGAAACATTCTAGAAAAGTAACTGCCTGTCAGAAATGAAGAAGAAAAATACAATAATTGACTGAATTCAATACATGGTGAAAGAAGAAAAGAAAAACAGATTATATTATAACTGCAATATCTGCTATCGCTGAAAAGACTCAAAGCAGTTTGAACTTGTCATTATCCACTAGGTAAAACATAGGTTCACAATCTATTCAAAAAACAAAAACAAAACACAAAAACAAAACACAAAAACATGAAAAGTATTTTTGAGGATTCAGAGAAAAGCCAGTGATGACAACAATGAGGTATTGTATCATAAAAGCAGCAGGACAAGTGCTAGTCAAACAGCATTTATCAGTGCTAAAGGTCAATCACTTGGCTATGTCATACCAGTGACTTGCAGATCGTAGAACAGGATGATTTGGAATATAGAATACACACTGTTATTGTTGGACAAACTGTCACCTGTAAACATCCTTTATTGGCACTGATGCCCACACGTTTCAGCAGGGTTGAATGTGTAGCACCATGTTTCATGGTCACGGATGTGTGTGTGTGTGTGTCAGTGGAGGCTGGTGGGAGGAGCTATAGGAGGACAGGCTCATTGTAATATCTGGAATGGTATTAATGGATCGGAGTCACCAACATGTGGTTTCCATTTATTCCCTTTTAGCCATTGCAATCATCAGCTATAGCACCTCCCACCAGCCTTCCCTGGTGTTTGTGTGTGTATTACCGTGGTAATGGTGTGTGTATACACTGAATATACAAAACATTAAGAACACCTTCCTAATATTGAGTTGAATACCCCTCCTCTTTCCCCTCAGAACAGCCTTAATTCGTCGGGGGGAATGGACTCTACAAGGTGTTGAAAGCATTCCACAGGGATGCTGGCCAATTTTGACTCCAATGCTTCTCACAGTTGTGTCAAGTTGGCTGGATGTCCTTTGGGTGGTGGACCATTCTTGATACACACGGGAAACTGTTGAGTGTGAAAAACCCAGCAGCGTTACAGTTCTTGACACAAACCGGTGCCCCTGGCACCTACCTACTAACATACCCTGTTCAAAGGCACTTACATTTTTTGTCTTGCCCATTCACTATCCGAATGGCACACATACACAACCAATGTCTCAATTGTCTCAATGCTTAAAAATTATTCTTTAACCTTTCTCCTCTCCTTTATCTGCACTGATTGAAGTGGATTTAACAAGTGACATCAATAAGATATACCTTTCACCTGGTCAGTTAATGTCATAGAAAGAGCAGGTGTACATAATATTTTGTACAATCAGTGATCTATGTGTGTGTGTGTGTCTCCTACAGTAGGGGTATACGTGAGGGCTCCCAGAGTTTGCGTGCTAATTGACTACAGTGTTGTAGTATGTACTCTGTTGGGATGACTCCTAGATGGACTGTCAGCAGCTCATAACACTTCACCACCTCCCCCTGGTGGCTCTTACTGTAGTAGCGCAACAGCTTCCTGTGGATGTGAACAGGAGCACACACACACACTCCTGTAATACAGCCATAAATACTAGAGAATGCATTATACACACACCCACACAGAACCTCCTCCTCACCTGTAGTAGTCCCAGGCCAGCATTCCGATGGGGGCGGAGTCATTGGGCAGTATTGGCAGGTCCTTTACTTCCAGCTTGTAGCCCTGATTGGTCAGGTGACAGAGGTCAAGGGTCATACAAACAATGACGTTCTAGAACATTCCAATGGAAAAATCCAGCTTTGCAACATTGAGGTAATTTACCGTTTCGTTTTCGAACCAGAGGAAGTAGCAGAAGAAGTAGTCTCCATCTCTCAGAGTGACAGTGGAATAACCCTTCTGTAGGTAAATCCTCGATGTATTAACCAGGCCCCATACCTACAGAGAGAGACCGAGAAGAAAAGAAGAAAGAGAGCGAGAGATACAGAGAGGGAGAGAAACAGAGATATACAGACAGCGAGAGACCGAGAAATCATCAGTGAAATCCATTTACTAAAAATATCAAACCAGCTTTACATTTACAGAGGCAACTTTTGATTTCCCATATGCATTGAGAGCCTACTTTAGTTGATTACAATCCCAAACTAGTGGATAACTCTTAGACAACCCTCTAGAACCAGTGTAGATGGTACAGTCTAACCTTGCCCTTTATGAAGTGAGCCAGTGGCCCCTTTCCTAGCTCAGAGGTTGCGCGGTCCGTGATGTTGAGAGATGGCGCGATCATCTGACCAGCGGTGCGGTCGACGTAGATGAAATGGATCAGGCCCGGGAACTCCTCAAGGTACGTAATATCCGCTGTGTTAAGGTCAATACACCTCACAACACACAGATACAGTACAACACAGAGCCTAATACCACAACACTACAGTAACATCATCTGGATTAAATACACTTGACAATCTCTTGTCTAGAGATATCTGTCCAACCTGGTCAAACTAGTGTACAGTAGCAACATTTGGTTCGATTTCAACGAGCTGCATGATTACATTCTACCCCTTCAGTGACATACAGTAGACATTTCATCCAATATATAAATAAAAACTGTCTGTGACACACCAGGGCACAACATACCTCATGGATAGCAATCAGCTCCTATTGCTTTCAAAATGCTCTGGAAATGGGGAACCATGGGGGTCTGCACTGAAACCATTGGAGATTTAGCCTGACAATGGGAGTTTCTAAAATAATTTACTTATTGCTCCCGGTTAGTCAAGATCAGGGGTGGCCAACCCTCTTGGAGAACAACTGGGTGTTTTGGTCAAACGCTACCTCTTCTAAAGACTTTGTATAGGCTACCCCTTCTCTTTAACACACCAACCCTACATCTAACCTCATAATATTAGGAGCACAAGCATAGGAAATAAGGGGCCATTTGAGATTTCTAACATGGCTCCAGAGGGCGGGGTTAATGTGAGGCAGGATATGACACCATGGTGATGTTTCTCTTACTCTTCACCAACAGGAAGTCTTTCCAATCCATCAATTTCTCCCTGAGAGGGGGGGGGTTGAAAGGAGGAAGGACAAGAGGAGGGAGAGAGAATAGAGAAGATAAGAATAGTATATTCAACTGTACAGGTATCCAGAGCTCTGTCCTACAGGCCTTTACACAATACATACAGCACTGGTTGGTTGCTATTGAGAGAAATACTATTAGCTAGTCCTGGGCCTCATACGTACTGCACCATGGTGAGAGCTCTGTCCTGTAGACTGGGTGATAGACGCTGTGGATTCCCTCCTCCAACTGTGTTCTCTGTGATGAAACATTGTCTGTAGACTCCACACAGCTGACTCTTCATAGTACGACACCAGGGAACCAGGCTAGGGACAGAGTTCAGAGATAACATAATGATACACATCTTCCCAAATGCTAAATGGACCCATGGCAAATCAAATCAAAGTTTGATGGTTGCGTGCACAGATTTGCAGATGTTATCGCAAGAGCAGAAAAATGCTTATATTTTCTAGCTCCAACAAAAAAGTAATATCTAACAATAATAAACCCCCCCCCCAAAAAATAAAAATAAAAATAAAAGATAAATATATACACACACACACACACACACACACACACACACACACACACACACACAGTGGGGCAAAAAAGTATTTAGTCAGCCACCAATTGTGCAAGTTCTCCCACTTAAAAAGATGAGGCCTGTAATTTTCATCATAGGTACACTTCAACTATGACAGACAAAATTATAATTTATTTTCTCCAGAAAATCACATTGTAGGATTTTTAATGAATTTATTTGCAAATTATGGTGGAAAAATAAGTATTTGGTCAATAACAAAAGTTTATATCAATACTTTGTTATATACCCTTTGTTGGCAATGACAGAGGTCAAACGTTTCCTGAAAGTCTTCACAAGGTTTTCACACACTGCTGGTATTTTGTCCCATTCCTCCATGCAGATCTCCTCTAGAGCAGTGATGTTTTTGGGGCTGTTGCTGGGCAACAAGGACTTTCAACTCCCTCCAAATATTTTCTATGGGGTTGAGATCTGGAGACTGGCTAGGCCACTCCAGGACCTTGAAATGCTTCTTACGAAGCCACTCCGTTGCCCGGGCGGTGTGTTTGGGATCATTGTTATGCTGAAAGACCCAGCCACGTTTCATCTTCAATGCCCTTGCTGATGGAAGGAGGTTTTCACTCAAAATCTCACGATACATGGCCCCATTCATTCTTTCCTTTACACGGATCAGTCATCTTGGTCCCTTTGCAGAAAAACAGCCCCAAAGCATGATGTTTCCACCCCCATGCTTTACAGTAGGTATGGTGTTCTTTGGATGCAACTCAGCATTCTTTGTCCTCCAAACACGACGAGTTGAGTTTTTACCAAAAAGTTATATTTTGGTTTCATCTGACCATATGACATTCTCCCAATCTTCTTCTGGATCATCCAAATGCTCTCTAGCAAACTTCAGACCGGCCTGGAAATGTACTGGCTTAAGCAGGGGGACACATCTGGCACTGCAGGATTTGAGTCCCTGGCGGAATAGTGTGTTACTGATGGTAGGCTTTGTTACTTTGGTCCCAGCTCTCTGCAGGTCATTCACTAGGTCCCCCCGTGTTGTTCTGGGATTTTTGCTCACCGTTCTTGTGATCATTTTGACCCCACTGGGTGAGATCTTGCGTGGAGCCCCAGATCGAGGGAGATTATCAGTGGTCTTGTATGTCTTCCATTTTCCTAATAATTGCTCCCACAGTTGATTTCGTCAAACCAAGCTGCGTACCTTTGCAGATTCAGTCTTCCCAGCCTGGTGCAGGTCTACAATTTTGTTTCTGGTGTCCTTTGACAGCTCTTTGGTCTTGGCCATAGTGGAGTTTGGAGTGTGACTGTTTGAGGTTGTGGACAGGTGTCTTTTATACTGATAACAAGTTCAAACAGGTGCCATTAATACAGGTAACGAGTGGAGGACAGAGGAGCCTCTTAAAGAAGAAGTTACAGGTCTGTGAGAGCCAGAAATCTTGCTTGTTTGTAGGTGACCAAATACTTATTTTCCACCATAATTTGCAAATAAATTCATAAAAAATCCTACAATGTGATTTTCTGGATTTTTCCCCCTCATTTTGTCTGTCATAGTTGAAGTGTACCTATGATGAAAATTACAGGCCTCTCTCATCTTTTTAAGTGGGAGAACTTGCACAATTGGTGGCTGACTAAATACTTTTTTGCCCGACCCTATGCCCCACTGTGTGTGTGTGTATGTATGTATTTATATACACACACACACACACACACACAGGTAACGAGTGGACTCTACAAGGTGTTAAAAGCCTTCCACAGGGATGCTGGCCCATTTTGACTCCAATATATATATATATATATATATATATATATATATATGGAGGATTATATATATATAAAAAATGTAGACCCACACATATACACACTGTATCTAATCCTCCAGATCTACAGTAGAACATAGAGAGCAGGGCTAGGGGTCGACATGGGATTGGGACATATAGAGCAGGTGGCAGTAGACAAGACACTTACTCCTTGCTGAAGCCAGGTCCTCCTCTGGTGAATGCGCGGCTCTTAAACTCTGTCCACACACTCTGTAGCTGGGACGTCTGAAAGAGACGAGACCAGCAGATGTGTTATAAATACTTTAGCAATGTTTTTATGTAACATTTTGGGCGACTTGACCATATAATTGTGTGTTATAGATCTGTCATTCTCAATGAAAGCAA